>NC_092502.1:138374358-138481858 GCF_047511675.1 Marmota flaviventris | reverse complement strand
AGTAAAAACCAATAAAACTATGTCATTATATATTTGTCTAACTCCATATATTGTAAAATGTAAAAGAGATTCCTAATATATACTATCTAATTAGAGTGATAATGATAATGATAATGATGGTTCAATGTATGTCCAAATTGAAACAAGGTTGCTTCTCTGCTAATGAGTATTAATATGAGTGGCACAATTTTATAACATCGTTGGGTATTGTAATAGAATAACATGTGACTATGCATGTATTAATGTAGCTAGTATCTCTCTTTCTCTCAATTTTACTGTAAACATATAGTTACTCTTTAAAAGAAAATGGGTGGGCTGGTGTTGTGGCTTAGCAATAGAGTGCTCACCTAGCACAGACGAGGCACTGGGTTCCATCCTCAGCACCACATAAAAATAAATAAATAAATAAAAGAAAATAGGTGATATATGGTTCAAATTTTTTTTTTACTCAGTAAATCTTTAACTTTTAAAAGCACAAAAAGAAGAGAAATATATTTTTGAATTTCAAATACAGTTCTATTGCAATATATCATATCATTACCATACTAAATTCCAAAAAGTCATTTTAAATCTTCAGTGGATAATTTATATTTCTACTCTGTGATCATGATCTATTTTCAAAATTCATAATGTTTATATCATGATTCTTATACAAATATAAAATAAACATTCACATAAATTTTATCTAACTTATTAATTAATGAGGGAAAAGTAAGATGTTATAATAAATTTAAGGAGTTCTTGAAAATATATATAAATATTTAAAAAAACATAAAGAGAGAGAGAAACAGAGCAATAAATAGAAACATTTTACAAAAAAAAATTGAAGTAAGATGCTTGGGTTAGAAATATCAATGGGAATGTTTTGATGCTTTACAGAAGAATAAATCTCAGTGCTTATCTGTTCCTCAGGACAGATTCATTTGTATTTCTACCACACAGAGATCTGCAAGTTAACCTCTTGCCTCTGTGGAGTTCTAAAATAAGCAGGAAATAGGAATTCATGCTCAGCATGAAAAAGAAACTAGTAATTTCTTTTGTCAGTTTTCAAGCTCTGGATAATATTTGTGATATTGTTCATACTTCCTTCGTTAAAAGTCTCTAATATGTGATTATAAGCCACAAAATAATAATTGAAACTAATTATTGACCAAAATTAATACTTTGTCATATGTATGTTCATTAATCTGTGCAAAAAATTCATTAACACAAATATAATAATTATTTCTTAAAATTACAAAGTTAAAATAAATTTTGGCTACATTTCAGTTGTTATTGGAACTTACCGTATATTAGGAGTTCTTCAAATATATTAGAAAATCATCAATCAATATAATCAATTTAGAATTCATTTAGTATGTAAGGTAGTTGATAGTTATAGGAATGAAAAATAATCTAAACTGATTTTAAAGTTGAGATGTGAGGAGTCCCTGCTATGGTGGCACACATGCCTGTAATCTCAGTGGCTCAGGAGGCTGAGACATGAGGATTGCAAATTTAAAGCCAGCCTCAGCAAGGCTCTAAGGAACTTAATGAAACCCTGTCTCTAAATAAAATACAAAACAGGGCTGGGGATGTAGCTCAGTGGTAGAGTACCCCTGAGTTCAATCCACAGTACCAAAAACAACAACAACAACAACAAAAACAAATAAACAACAACAACAAAAGTGGAGGAGTTTTTTGTGCTTCAAAATAGTTTTATTATAATAGCTTAAGGAAGTAGAGGAATTAAAGAGTAAGTGATAAATATCATGTAGATGTTGGGACTGACAGAGAGACAGAACATCTAGTTCATAATTCTTAAGGGAGGGTCACCTGAGGTCCAGACCAAATTACTAATCAAACCTATGTCAAAAAAGATACAAAATAAAGAGTAGAAGTTCTCATATATATCTGAACAAGATGATTCTTGATTTTATACTATTTCTTAAAGTGTATTACTTAACCCTAAACCTAACACTGACCCTAACCCTAACCCACATGGCTTATAGTAAACAAGAAATAATAATAAAAGATTTAAAAATCTGAAACCCCATGTTATTCTCAAATTCTTGATATATTCCTTAACTATCACTTTGAAAAATAGTGATTGCTGAAGAATTTTCTAAATAAAATATGGCTCTCTTCTCAAAAGTTATGGGATTAATGTCCCTCAAAAATAAAAGTTTCAGGGCTGGGATTGTGGCTCAGTGGTAGAGCACTTGGGTATCATGTGTGAGGCACTGAGTTTCGATGCCTAGCACCATATGTAAATTTAAAAAAAAAAAAAAGTCCATCAATCAATCAATCAATCAATCAATATTTTACTTATATCAAATTATCTTGATTATATTCCAATAAATAAAATAAATCAATACTATTTGGAAGGATATATTTCTAAAATAAATTAATTATGTAAAAGGACTCATTATTTTCTTAAACTTTTGTATTTCACACAAGTTGCCTGCCATAAAACTTTTTCTTTTTTAACATTTAGCTTTTAAATGTAATAATACATGGTAAACTAGCATAAACTTGTTGGACTTGCTGTGTAGCATATGTCCTTTTGAATATTTATTTTATTCACGTTTCTTTGTTCAATCACCATGTCTTATTTTATAAATATTTTATGTATCAAATTGAATGGCAATTTTCTTGATTACGTTAGAAAAGAATTGGTGTTTAATTTAATTGGTCACAATTTAAGAATATCAATATTTAATGATGATGTACTTACATATATAAAACAAATTTTACTCAAGATAAAAAATCAAACAGAAATCAGCACAATAATAGTGATTTCAACACACCTCTCTCACCAAAAGATAGGTCATCTAGACATGAACCAAACAAACAAACAAACAAAAAACTCTAAAACTAAAAATACTATTAATCAAATGGACCTAAAAGACATCTATGGAATATTTAATTCACCAAAACCAAATTTACTCTCTTCTCAGTGGCACCTGGAACCTTCTTTAAAATGGCCATAATTCAATGTACAAAACAAGTTTTAACAGAGAGAGAGAGAGAGAGAGAGAGAGAGAGAGAGAGAGAGAGAGAATTCTTTGTTTCCTATCAGATCATTATGAAATGAAACTAGAATTTAGGCCAAAATAAACATAAAAATCATTTTAACACCTGGATATTAAAAACTACACAAATTGAATATAGAATGGCACATAGAAAAATCAGGTTAATGTTTAAAATAATCATTGTTAGAAAGTAATGGCAACAAAGATACAATATAACAAATTTCTGATATAGAATGAATGCAATTCAAAGAAGAAAGTTTATAACATTGAGCCATCTGGCAAGGAAAAAAAAAATTAAAGGGATAGGAATTAAAAAAAAGTCATGGTAGAAAGATGTCAAATAAATAATCTAAATTGATAATCTAATCTGATTGATGCCCATCTTAATCTCTGGGGAAAAGGAAGAAAAAACTAATTCCAGAATAAAGAAGACAGAAACTCATTAAAATTAGTACTAAAATTAATAAAATTGAGGATTAAAAATGAAAATTTCAATGGTACAAAGAGTTGGTTCTTAGGAAAGATAAGGAAGATTGACAAACCCTTAACTAAAATAACTAAAAGAGATAGAGAAGACCCAAGTCTACAAAATCAATGATAAAAAAGAAGATATCACCACAGTCTTATCTGAAATCCAGATGATCATTAGAAATTATTCTGAAAAAGTTTACTCCAATAAACTGGAAAATCTAGATAACACTGGCAAATTTCTAGACATGTATGAGCTACCCAAATTGAACTTAGGTAAAGAACACCTAAACAAACCAATATCAAGAATTATGATTAAAGCAGTAAATACAAGCCTTCCAATAAAGAAAATCCCCAGACCAGAGAGGTTCTCAGTCAAATTCTATAAGACCTTTAGGAAATAAGGCAAATCTTCCTCAAATTATTTCATAAAATTAAAAGGGAGAAAAAACTCTGAAATTCATTCTATGATTTCAGTCTCACCCTGATACTAAAAACAGACAAAGACATATCAAGAAAAGAAAACTACTGACCAATATTCTTGATGGGCATAGACACAAAAATCCTTAATAAAATATTGGCAACCTACATTCAAAAACATATTAAAAAGACAGTATAAGATGATTTTTTGGTTTTCATGTCAGGGATATATATGCAAATTCACAAATGTAATTTGACACATAAATTGAGTTATGGACAAGAATCACTTAATCATCTTAATAGGTGCAAAAAAAGGATTTGAAAAAATCCAGCACCCAACAAATACCATTTTAACCCATTATTCTTTAATCCAGTAACAGTTTGTTTTTAGATATATTATAAGTTGATGCTTTTATTTAGGAAAATAAAGTTTTATGTCATCTTCCATGTTTAATATTAATGACATAAGAAAGTGACCTTAACATTAAAAAGAATTTATACAACAAAACCAAAGCCAACATTACCCTGAAAGGAGAAAAACTGAAAGCATTTTCTCAAAATTCAGGACTAAGACAAGCTATCCACTCTCACTTATATTCAATACAATTATGGAAACTCCAGCCAAAGCAATCTAGTAAGAAAATAAATTTAAAGGGATATGAATAGGAAAAGAATCAAATCACCTTGACATTACCTATATCTACAAGACCAAAGAAACATCACCAGGAGTCTTATACAGCTGACAAACAAATTTAGAAAAGTAGGAGGATACAAAATTAACATAAGTAAATCAATGGCTTTCCTATATTATAATACTGAATTTTCTGAGAAAGAAATAATAAAAACACCTAAAAAATGTTTGGGAATAAATCAAACCAAAATTATGAAAATAATAGATAGTTAAAGAAAGAAATTCAAGAAGAACTTAGAAAACGGGACAGCTTCCCATGATCCTGGATAGGCAAAAGTAAAATTGTCACAATGGGCATTGTACTAAAAGTGTTATACAGATTCACTGCAACCCGCATCCAAATACTGATGACATTCTTGACAGTACCAGAAAAAGCAATCCTAAAATTCATTTGAAAGAATAAAAGACACAGATAGCCAAAGCAATCCTTAGCAAGGAAAGCAAGGTTGGGGGTATCACAATTCTGTGTTTCAAATTATACAACAAAGATACAGCAACAAAAACAGTATGGTGTTAGCATCAAAACAGACATCAAGACCAATAGAACACAATAGAAGAAAGAGTCAAATACACAAAGATACAGCTATCTGCTACTTTACGAAGGTGATGAGAATATACATTGGAGAAAAGATGAACATTTTAATAAATGGTGCTGGGAAAAGAGGATACCCAAGAGTAGAAAAAGTGAAACTAAATCCCCATTTTACACCCTGAAAAGAGTTGACTCAAAGTGAAAGACCTAGGAATTAGAGCAATAATTCTGCAACTGGTAGACGAAAACATAGGATCAGCACTTCGATATATTGGAATAAGGATAAACTTCCCTAACAAGACTCCTAAAGCTCATGAATAAATAAGTGGGACAGAATTGAATTCAAAATCTACTGAACAACAAAGAAAACAATTTAGAGCATGAAAATAGATCCTAATGAACAGAAGTTGAGTTGTTATGCCTACCTGCAAAGTCCTATAAAATTTGAATTAGATTAATGCCTATTAAACACATTTATAAAACAACACATATCATGTTTACCCATCATTTTTTAATTTAGTCATAGTTTACTTTTTTAGATATATTTTAAATTGATGCTTTTATTTAGTAAAAGAAAGTTTTATGTCATCTTTGATATATAATATTAATGACGAGCTTAGTGTAATGAAAAATTTATAAATATCTATAAAATAGAATTTTAATTTCCAATTATTTACCAATGCCTTCATGAATATAGCACTATACTTAACTAGAATGATGGTTTACTAAATGACAATTATTTCCATAGGTATCAATATTTGTATCTATATATACATCAATAGCTATGTTATTTACATAATTAATATATATGATATATATCACACACACATATATATTAAGTTTAGTAGTTTGCAAATATATGAGATTGATCAACTTTTTAAAAATGTATAACAGTTTATTTATTTTAGTTTATGCAAGCTTATTTTAATAAGAAATAATATTGTTAGAGTTTATGCTAAACAGAAAGAAATAATTTTAATAAAAATGGTGATTGTGTTAGAATCTTTCAGTTTCCAAGATTGTCTTCATAGTAAGTTTTATACTTAGAAAATGACATGGCTTTTAATGGATTGCTGAGATCTTCCTTAACACACTACACCAGGAATGTTAAATAGTACCCTAAAGGGCCATGATTAACATCCAACTATCTCTCACAAAAGTCTGTTCATTTAGAATTCTACCTGCCTCAATTTCATAGCCTACTCAAACACATACATGGTGAAAAGTGATAGTTCATGTTTGTAACAGTAATTATGAAGAAATTTAAGACTCTATTCTTTGAAGGAATAATATATCTAACAGGGTTCAGCACTGAGGTAATTTTATTGTGCTTCAAGACTTTTCAAATGGCCAGTCTTCATGTTATCCAGGATAGACAACAATTAACTAAATTCCTTATATACCCTGTGGCATTCTGAGCAATTGAATTAACTGTATTGTAAATTAATTCTAACTCTATGGATAGTAGAACCCAATAATCTGTTATTTAAGTAGAATGCCCAGGGCGGGTTTACTTAACTCCTGCCATATTTTTTTTCCCATTTATAAAGTTGTAATATGGACATGCAAGTTGCTGAGTTGTCTGATACACAACAGATACCTATAAATGAGCTTTATAGATGTTATACTTATCTTAATACAGTGTCAGTTTGACTAATCCTCCCTGAAGGAGATTGTTCTGTGGTTAGTTCATATGTAAATCTTGGTCTTAAATATATTAATTGAATTCCTGAGCTTATATTTTAATATCTAAAACAAACTTACAGAAGTACCATGACCTTGAAATGTGACATATTTATATATGTTAAGAGTTAGTAATTCATAACTTTATGTGATTATGGAATTAGGTTAAATCCTTTGATGTAAATCAACCTTAATAATTGAATAATTTCATGAATGGGTCTAAAAGTCCGATTATAAAATTTAACTTCTATAAGTTATGCAAATACTAATAGCATCAAGATCAACTAAGAAGTTCTGGAACTATAATGATGAAGAATGCATGTAAAGAAAGAAAAATTCATATCTATAATGAGAATCTGAAAGCATTATTTTTTATTGTGGAGGGAAAATAAAACAGGGTTTATTATCTACTAAAATGGCATTTATGCTTATTATATCTTAAACAATGTAATCACTTCATGAACAGTTGCTTATATGCTCGACAATTAATATACTCCCAGTTTTGATGAAGACACTCAGAAACTAATCTGTAATTATAATTTTTTGATGTTAAGAAAACAAAATGATTTCATTTGTGATGTGTGTGAAGGAAGTACAAAATTATAGTTTATTTAGTTTAATATAAATTATGCAAAATGTTTCTGTTTTAAGTATTGTTGACTTGTGAAAAAATAATAAATTTTCCAAATGCAGGTGTTTTCTACAATTGAACAATGCTCAACCAAGGAGAGGGAAGATTAAATCAAACTGTATGTTAAAAATAGTTGCATAATTTTCTTCTTTGGGTATATATTCTTACTCTTTAAGGAAAATATAATTGTGTATAGAATTCTATGTCTTTAAATATTTTATTACAATTCAGTGAAGAAAAAGTAGAATAAAAATTGAATAATAGATACTTGTCTTCAGAAACAAGTGAAGAAATTAGCAAAAATGTTCATACAATCATCATTCTACATATTTCCTGGTAAAATAGCTTGTGTCTTTAACAGTACTCTAGGGTCAATAAATGGCATATTTCAAAATTCTTTATACAAAGATTTATATTCTACATGGCAAACAGTAGAAGAGATTTTGACTTTCATACCAAAACTTCCAGTATAGATTTCAAAACTGTCATAAGATTGAAAAATATTCATAGGTTTTGTCATTGTATCAAATAAAAAAAAATCACACAATTTTCAAGAGAAATAAGATATTTTCCTGATAGAGAATTAAATGTTTCATTTGATGAACTATGTAAAAAATAGTCATAACTGTTCTATAATTTAAAAAAATTAATGCCTTCCAGTTTTTTCAAAATTGGTCTTCTTTTTGTATTTACTGAAAAAAAAATAATTTGTTTTCACTAATGGCCAGTTGATGCAAAAAAATCAATCTGATAACTATGTGCTCAGCTTAGTACTGTAAGTTTCCATCTATGAGCATACTATTGCTTTTTAAATCTCCCAAATCAAGTATTTTATCCCATAGCACCCTATGTTTATGTTGAATATTTCTGGTATGGTATATGATAGGTTAAAGATGGGAAAACTTACGTTATTACTCAAAATAAAATTAAGGATAGCAATGTAAAGTAGTCAAGATTGATGCACTGGTTGGTCAATACAGAGAATATAATTAAAAATTTAAAGTGTAGGTAAGTGTACCTGTCTTAATTCAGGATGCTATAATGAAATATCAAGGAGCAGGTGACTGAAACATCAATTTATTTCTCACAGTTGCGTTGGCTAAAAAGATGAAGATCAAAGCATTTCTTGTCAAAAGCTGTTTTATTTCTTTGCTTTTACAGCACAGCGCCGGGATAGAGAGCAATCTCTCTTGTGTTGCTTCTCATAAGGGTGCTAATTTCATTATGAGAGTCCCAACTTCATGACCTAATTACATCCCTAAGGCTCAGCCTCCTAACACCATTACATTGGATGTGAGAATATTGACATATACATTTTACTGGGGGGTAAGGCACAAACTTTTAGTTTTTGACACTGCTGTAATAAAAACATGTTTTTCTTTTGTTTTACTATCATTGATTTTGATCGTTCGTTTGTTTTTCCCTTTCCATTTCCTTCTCTGATATAAGATAAGAAATATCAGAGAAGGAAAGGAAACATAAAATCAAGACCTTAACTCTGAAGAAAAATTGGATGATTTGAGGACAGTTATTTGCATGTGGTTTGTTTTAATTTTTTGTTTGTTATTAATAGTAGCCTTATGACTAGAAAATATGACCTTGAAATAGTGGTTCCCAAAAATGTATGAATAGATTAACCCAGGAAATATTAATAGGAAATTGGGGAAGAATATAATTCTTAAGATGTATTAATACTATTTAACTGAGGGAATAACTGTAGGGAAGCTGCAGATGCAGCCCAGGTTGGTTAAGGCATCTTCTCCAGTGAAGCAGAAGTCACCAATAAAATAAATTCCAGACCAACAAACTGTAGAACATTTTCCTTATGATAGCAATGTTAAAAAAGTTTCAAGCCATTCAGTAGATGAATGGATAAAAAAAATGTGGCATATATACACAATGGAATTTTACTCAGCAATAAGAGAGAATAAAATCATCACATTTTCAGGTAAATGGATGGCATTGGAGAAAATAATGCTAAGTGAAGTTAGCCAATCCCCAAAACACAAATGCCGAATGTTTTCTCCGATATAAGGAGGCAGATTCTTAGTGGGGTAGGGAGGGGGAGCATGGGAGGAATAGACAAATTCTAGATAAGGCAGAGGGGTGGGAGGGAAAGGGAGTGGGCAGGGCATTAGCAATGACGGTGGAATGTGATAGACATCATTATCTAAAGTCCATGTATGAAGACACAAATTGGTGTCAACATACTATATATACAACATACAACCAGAGATATTAAGAAATGTGCTGTATATGTGTAATAAGAATTGTAATGCATTCCACTGTCATTTATTTTTTAAAAAATCAATTAAAAAAAGAAAAGTTCGAAGACATACTTTTGAAATCAGAATAATGATTTGTTGGGGAGGAGTGCTGGGGATTGAATCCAAGGATGCTTTATCATTTTACTACACACCTAGTTATTTTTATTTATTTATTTGTTTGTTTATCTATCTATTTATTTATTTATTTAATTTTGAGAAAGTGTTTCACCAAGTTGTTGAGACTGGCCTTGAACTTGTGATCCTCCTTCTTTGGCTCCTGGACTCACTTGGCTTAGAGGTGTGTGCCACCATACCTAACTCAGAATAATAATTTAAAAATGGAGAGATAAAGAGTAGAAGACTTGAAATCAAGGTCTGAAAAATAATTAACTTAGCATTGGTAGTTGCTTTTATAAACAAGCTGTGACCCTTATGTCAAAAAAGCAAGAGTCTGTTTTTCAAATTAGAAGTCAAACTCAATTTAGCGTTAGGATGCCAGTAATATAAATATTTAAGTGGGCATGAAAATTCAAACATGAAAGAGATAACTAAAGTAGAGATAAATTAAGAAAAATCTGGAGTGAAGACACTACATTATTTATTGTGTCCAGTATTTCCATGATGTTCTAAATTTCTAAAGAGCAATGAATATTCTCTTAGGAAGGAGAAAAGATCCTTTATCTTCTCCTTTTTTTTTTTTTTAATGATGTTCATCTATATAGTATTTGAAAAGTATAACATTGCAGTTCTTGATAGGTAATGTATCCAAAATGTGTTTAAATGCACCCAACTAGATTACAGAGAAGGAAAAACAGCAAAGTAGAATTCACCATTGCTTTTAAATTTTTAATCACAAACATTAATTTCTAGTTTTCTATCTCTGTAAGAATATTGGACTATGGTCTATGCTGGCAAAGAACTTGATTCTGGACTGTAATATAAATATGATGATTCATACTACTGAGTTTGTAGCTGTGCAAAATAGCTTTATCAATCCTGTTGCATATTTGAAAGTCTGAGAAACTGTGTTCATAAGAACACGGACTTGGGCTGGGGATGTGGCTCAAGCAGTAGCGCGCTCGCCTGGCATGCATGCGGCCCGGGTTGGATCCTCAGCACCACAAACAAACAACGATGTTGTGTATGCTAAAAACTAAAAAAATAAATATTAAAAATTCTCTCTCTCATATACAGGGTAAAAATGGGAGTTCATAACCCATTTGAATCAAATGTATGAAATATGATATGTCAAGAGCTTTGTAATGTTTTGAACAACTAATAATAAAAAATTCTCTCTCTCTCTCTCTCTCTCTAAAAAAGAACACAGACTTAGTGGAATAATAAATCCATTTTACCAAGCCTTAAGATGCTCTACCATTACATGGAATATCTTTATAAGCATATCTTCTGAAAGAAGTGCATAATAATATTCTTCACAGGTCAGGGCAGAATCAGAAAAAAAATTATTAATGCCTTCAACTTACAGTTTATGGATAGAGGGTTTTTTTTAATGGCTAGCTTTGACTCAGCATCAAGATATTTTACATTTCTTTGGATTGACATATTCTTGGAGTAATTTTTTTCAATAAGTATTTTAAGATAGAAGTCTTAGAGAACACATGACATGAAAAACCTTCATCACTGAGAAGAGTCAGTTTTCAATCATATCATCACTTTCTTTAATAATCTTATTTTTTCCTTCAGAGGAAGAGGAAGAACTGTTCTGGCTATACTGTCTTCACTCACTTATCCTCCTCTCTCTCTCTCTCTCTCTCTTTCTCTCTCTCTCATACACACACACACACACACACACACACACACAAAGTGGGGAGAAGGTATTATTAGAAACAAACAAGAAAATGAAGATAAAGAGATAATGTACCACTTGCCTAAATTACTTTTATCTTGTCCATCGTGAACACTAAGCTAAAATCTCTTAACTCTAACTTTTATCTCTTTTCTCTTAATGAGATATTTATGTGTTATACAAGCTGTTTATTATGACAATCATTTCATAATTTCAGTGAATCTTAATATGACTTTACATAGTGCACTGATTGGGTTGTGTTGTGCTGATTTCTATTACTCTTTGTTACCCAGAATAACTTGAAGGAGCTGCTTGTATACACTAAATATCATTTTACCCTATTTGCAAACATACGTCTCCATTGTTTCAATAAAATCAAGGACATTACTAAACATATGCTTTTAATTGTTGTTAAAACTGGAGAAAACTATAGATGTTTAAAATTTAATACATTGCCATATAAGACACTGTAAATACAGCTAAACAATTTTAATGGGTTTTATGATCTTCATAAGATGTATCTGCTGAAGAAAGGAAATAAATTTCTAGTTAGGCAGATTTTTAAGAATATGTTTGATAGTGTAGTGCAGAACCAGCAAAAAGAAAGCATTAGGATGAGTATATTTAGAGAAATATATTTATATTTATTTAATTAATTTTAATACTTCTGTTATTCACAATATTAACACAATTTATTTTCTCTAATTAATATTATTTTTGTTTTTTATATTTTCTTAACTTGTACTATTTAAAATGATGAGAATATTTAATTACCTATAAATTATATTACCTACAAAATATTGCATTACCTAGACAAAATGAAAACAATTATAACACTTTTTAATGCATATTAATTGTACATAGTAATTATGGCTAGTGTAATGTTTTCATACATGGACACAGCAGGGACAGATTTAATTTAAATTTTCTTTTTCCACACTTGCCCTATATACAGTCTTTCCAATTTTTGGTAATCGTACTCCTTCTTTCATACAGACTGGTTTTAATGTCCACATGTGGTAAAGAATATGTGGTATATGTCCTTCTGTGTCTAGATTATTTCACTTCAAATAATTTCCTCCAGTTTCTTTGATTTTACTGAAAATGACAGGATTGCATTCTTTTTATGGCTGAGTTTTTCATTGTGTATATATAACATTGTTTCTTGGTCTCCTCATCTACTAATGAATCATCCCAAACTGATTCCTATATCTTAGCCATATGAAAAGTGTTAAAATAAACACAGCTATACAGGTATCTCTTTGATATGCTGATTTTATTTCTTTTTGATATATACACAGAAGACTGATAGCTGGATCATATGGTAGATATCTTAGCTTTTTTATAGTTTTTTTTTATTTAAAAATGTTCTTTTAGTAATACATAATGGTAGAATATATTTTGACACATCATACATACAAGGATTATAACTTCTCATTCCTGTGGTTACATGACGTTGGATTACACTGGCCATGTATTCATATATGAACATAGGAAAGTTATGTCCATTCTACTGTCCTTCCCATTCCCATCTCCTCTCCTTCTCCCCATCCCTCCTGATCAATCTGGTGAACCTCCACTCCTCCCTCCCCCACACCTATTGTGAGTCAGCATCCACATATCAGAGAGAATATTAGGTCTTTGGCGTTTTGATGTTGACTTATTTCACTTGGCATGATAGCCTCCAGTTCCATCCATTTAGTGGCAAATTCCATAATTTCATTCTTCCTTATGGCTGAACAATTTTCCATTGTGTATATGTACAAAACCTAGGTTGTTTCCAAGTTTGACTATTGTGGAATTGTGCTGCTATGAACATTGATGTGGCTGCATCACTATAGTATGTTGATTTTAAGTCCTTTGGGTATGTGCCAAGGAGTGGGATAACTGGGTCAAACAGTAGTTCCATTAAAAGTTTTCCAAGGATTCTCCATACTGCTTTCCAGAGTGGTTGCACCAATTAATAATTTGCAGTCCTACCAGCAATATATGAGTTTACTTTTTTTCCCCACCTCCTTACAACATTTATTGTTATATGTATTCTTGATAATTGCCATTTTGACTAGAGTAAGATGAAATCTTGGAGTAGTTTTAATTTGCATTTCTCTAATTGCTAGTCAGGTTGAGCATTTTTTCATATATTTGTTGATCATTTGTATTTCTTCTTCTGTGAAGTTTCTTTTCAGTTCCTTTGACCATTTTTTGATTAGGTTATTTGGTGGGTAGTTTAGTATGAAGTTTTTTGATTTATTTTTATATCTTGAAGGATAATAGTCTGAGGTGCCAGCAGCAAATATTTTTCTCCCATATGTAGGCTCTCTGTACATGTTCTTGATTGTTTCCTTTTCTGTTAAAAAAAAAAAAAAGCTTTTTTAAATTTGATACAATTTCAGTTATTGATTCTTGATTTTACTTCTTGTGTTTTCAGAGTCTTGTTGAGGAATTTGATTCCTAAGCCAACATAATGGAGATTTGGTCATACTTTTTCTTCTAGTAGGCACAGGGTTTCTGGTCTAATGCCTACGTCCTTCATCCTCTTTCAGTTAAGTTTTGTGCAGGGTGAAAAATGGGGTTCTAATTTTATTTTGTTACATATAGATTTCCAGTTTTCACAGCACCATTTGTTGAAGAGTCTAGCTTTTCTCCAATGTATGTTTATGGTGCCTTTGTCTAGTATAATATAACTGTATTTGTATGGGTTTTTGAGGAACTTCCCTATTGTTCTAGAGAGTGAAAATACATTTCTATCAACAACATGAGTTTATTTAATTCCACATCCTTTGGGACATTTTTTATCTTTGTAATTTTTTTTTTTTTTTGTAATAGACATAGTGAGGGTGTTGAAATGGTATCTTCTTATATGTGCATTCAATTTTTCTGGTTAATGATATTGAGTAGTTTTCGTATGTTTTTTAGTCTTTCATATTCCTTCCTTTGAGAAGTGTGTTATTTGGATTATTTTTTCAATTTTAGCAGGATTACATTGCTTGTTAACTTTTTGGAGTTGTTTATATATTCTGGGTATTAAATACTTGCAAATACTTTCTTCTGTTTTATATATTATCTGTTATTCACTCTCTTGTTCCTTTTTCTGTACAGAATATTTTAGCTTGATATAACTCCATTTTTATACTTTTGCTTTCATTTCCTATGCTTTTGGGTTTCTGTTCAGAAATTTATTGCCTATACCAATGTCTTGAAGTGTTTCCCATATTTATAAAGAATGAATATAAGATTTCCATAAAAAGAATTGAAGTAAACACTGTCACCCCTCAACCAAGGCAAAACTATTAATATATCAATTCACAAAAGATGAATTAAATTCAACTTATGAGCAATAAATTAATGAATAAATTAATTTAATTATATCAATATTTATCAAGTAAAGATACAATAAGAAGATTTAATATTTTCCACAGTTAAATAATCAAATAAAATATTTAACATGTGTCATTTCAGTGACAATATGATGAAAGAAGAGCACTTTTGGTTTTACAATGAGACTAGAATCTGACAAATGTAAATATGTACTGTTGCATAATGTCACATATTAGAAAATACTATGAATATTTTGGTCAAAACACTATAAAACATGGGGTCAGAGGTTTATCCATATTTGCATTCATTATAGCATTTTCATACATAATCTCAGAAATAACATAAATGATGAAAAATAGTAAAACAGTTTAGAGCTTTGTAAAAAATACTCAGCATCAAAAGAAAATAAAATTAAGGCATTTGCAGGTAAATGGATGGAGTCTGAAAATATCATGCTAAGCGAAGTAAGCCAATCCTCCCAAACTAAAGGCCAAATGTTCTTTTTGATAAGTGGGTACTGATCCATATGGGGGGAGGAGGCATGGGAAGAGAGGAGAAACTTTGATTGGGCAAAGGGGAGGGAGGGGAAGGGAGCAAGATAGAGGGTGGAATAAGATGGATATCATGAACCCTAGGTACAGGTATGAATGCACACATGGTACAACTCTACATCATGTACAACCAGAGAAAGGAAAATTTCTGCTTCACCTGTTTACAATGAATCAAAATGCATTTAGCAGCCATATATATATACCTAATTAGAATAAATTAATTTTTTAAAAATAAATAAAATAAAGATAGTAAGAAAATACTAGTGGTAATATAAATATTTTTGTGAACACACAGCGATTTTAATAATATATCATGACATAATAAAACAAGTTTTAAGCAAATACATAAATTTTTTTTTTGATAGTGTTTGCAGTAACTGAAACTGCTATTGAACAACATCTATGTTCACTCCCTACTTAATGTACTTACAAAACTTCATTCTCTAATACTTGCAGTAAGGTAAGGCAATATCAGTAATGTTTGTACAAATAAAGTGTTGAGGTAATATGTACTTTGACTAGTTCATGGAAAACCCATATGCACAGAGAAATACCACACTACAAAGTTCTCCCTTTTCAGGTCACCAGAAGGGTAACAACATGGCCAACCTTGATTTTATAAAACATCTGCTTGAACGATTACATAGGAATGAATAAAGTTTTTGTTCTTTAAATCACTGAGTGTTGTGGCTTTCTGTTGTTTCCTCAGGTAATCCTAACTTAATTATTGTTCTCTAAAAAATATAAAATATATTAGTAAAATATAATTATTATATTAGTATAATATAATTATTAAGAGAAATGTATCTGCAGCTATATTATCTGGGTTAATACCTTAGATCTTGGGCAAGTTATTCAGTCTCTCTCTCACTCAATTTCAAAATCTATAAAATGTGCATTAAAAGAATACTCAATGCCAACAAATTATTTTTAAAAAAACTTGAAAATGAGTCAAAAGATATTTGAATGGCATTTCAAATGTTAAAATGAAACTGAAACTAGTGGGTAAACTAAAGGATCATTTAATTGCATAAGACATATACATCTATTTACTATTTAATCTGGAAAAGCATGTATTAATACATATTCATTAGATATGAAAACCATCTAGTTAAAATATAATCCTAATTTTTAAAGTTATTATTGCCATGGGAAGACA
Source organism: Marmota flaviventris (assembly GCF_047511675.1). NCBI lineage: Eukaryota > Metazoa > Chordata > Mammalia > Rodentia > Sciuridae > Marmota > Marmota flaviventris. The sequence continues at coordinate 138,465,317 of NC_092502.1, read as the reverse complement.
TGAAATGTCTTTGCATTTGACTTTGGAATTTTTATGCCAACATTCTTTTCCCGATGAGTATAAAAAAAATTGTTTTTCAAATTCTAGTTAAATAACTTGCTATTCTTGTCTTTTTTCCCCCTTAATGGATTAAATAAACTTTGAAACATATAATTCCCTCAAAAATATAAAATATGTACATAAAGGACACATAATAGAAAGTATTTAAATATAATGACACAAAATAATTGTTTAATAGTCATACACATGTGTTTATTCATTTATAAGTGTATATGTATAAACATATACAGACTTTCAAGATAAAATTTTACATATTTCAAGATTCAATATGATATTTGGGTACATGTGCACGTTATATAATGTTTAAATTAGCTTAAATATATCATTTCATCAAACATTTATTATTTCTTTGTTCTGAAAACATTAAAATATCTTTCTTCTAGTATATATATATATATATATATATATATATATATATATATATAGCATATTATTGTCATCACTAACCACGCCCTGTGCAATATTTGTCCTGAAACTCTTACTTCTCCGTAACCACCATTCTACTCTTAAAATCTATGATATTAACTTTTTAAAAAAATTTTTTAATATATGTGTGGTCATGCAGTATCTGTTTCTGTGTGTCTGGTTTATTCCATTTAACAATAATTTATAATTACAACCATGTTATCACAAATAACAGGATTTCAAACTGTACAGCTGACTAGTATTTCACTGTGTGTATGAAATACATTTTCTTTACCCACTATTCAGTTGATAATCATGCAGTTTTTTTTTCCATTCCTTGACTATTGTGAACAGTGCTGCAATATACATGGGAGTGCAGATGTCTCTTTGACATACTGATTTCATTGTCTATGGAAAATACTCAATAGTGGGATTGCTGGTTCATATTTCTACTTTTAATTTTTGAGGAAACTCCATACAGTTTTCCATAATGGCTATACCACCTTATACCCCCACTTACAGACTGCAAGGACCCACTTTTCTCTATACCCTCCCTTACTTGTCACACTGTTTTTGATAATAGCCATTATATGGGGGTGAAGTGATATCTCATTGTTGCTTTGATTTGCATTTTCCTGATCATTAGTGATGTGGAATCTTTTTATTCATAAACCAGTTGGCCATATGGATGCCGTCTTAATATGTACATGAACAAACAGGGAGGTCCTTAGGATGAAATACAACCAGCAAATCACAGAGGAAGTATAACCAGTGTATTACAAATATTGTAGAATATAGTCATTCCTACTATCCATGGAGGATTTGTTCCAGGAACTGCTTCAGATACAAAAATTCATGGAAGCTAAATTCCCTGAAATGAAATGACATAGTGTTTTCATATTACCCATACCCACCCTCTGATTTATTTTATGTCATCTTTAGATTGTTTATAATACCAATGAAATATTTTAAAAATCCTATACTGTTTTATTTATGCAATGGTGATAAGAAAAGTTGTCTCTTTATGTCAGTTAAAGGCAATATTTTAAACAGTATTTTTAATCTGCATGAGTTCAGCATGAGGATGTGGACTGCATATATGTGAACGTCTGAGTATTTCAGGTTCTGAGATCATTGAGGCAGAGGTAGCTCATATATATGGAGACTGGTAGATCATTTTGAGGAAATTAATGACACAGGGATCTATGTAAATATTTAGGAGTATATGATGACTTCACCTAAATTATGTTTAAACTTGAAAACTCTTTCTTATTGAGAAAAATAGTCAAAAGAACAATGACAACATTTTGTTGTTGTTATTGTTGTTAGGAAAGATGAAAATAACAAATGTAATCTCAAAAGAAATGTAAAGAATATATTTCTGGAATACATTAAAATTAGGGCCAACCAGACTTATAAATTAGTTGTGCTTGGCTGTTAAAGAGATCAGTGGACAGTCTTTGGAATTAATGATCTGAAAGATGGAATTTCTCATAATGAAAATAAAGACTGTGTTTCATGTGGTTTTTGGAGATCAAGCATGAGATTAGTTTTCGACTCATAGATTCAGAATATTTATTGATATCCAAAAAATAAAAGGCAGCACATAGATAGTGAGATATGAGTTCAAGGAGGACAGGTCATAAATGTAGATGTAAAATTCAACATATTCAACCCAGAGATACAGAATTTCACAGGGAATTACAGACTGTCACAAGGAAAAAATGGACAAAAGTGAAAGAGAATAACAAATTAAGTCAATGTGTCCTCCATCTTGATATGATAAAAAGAAATGGAACTAGAAAATGAAGATGAGGAATGGCCTGTAAAATAAAAGAATCAAGAATGACAAAAGTAATGAAGTCTGGGCTGGGGTTGTAGCTCACTGGTAGAATGCTTGCCTAGCAGGTGTTAGGCCCTGAGTTCCATTTTCAGTACCACATGAAGATAAATAAAATCCATTGCATCCATTGTAGGTGTATTGTATACATCTACAACTACGAAAACTGTTTTTAAAAAATGAAGTCAAGTGAAGCATATTTTCAAAAGATGAAGTGATTAGGTATTTCAAATACTGCTGATACATAAACTTAGGACAAGTTTCAAATTTCACCATAGTAAATATTACACTTATGTCACCCAGATATTCTGACAGAAGCATATTTCATTGTTTGGAACAGTTTGGAGTTGCTTCAAAACACTTGATATTTAAGGAAGAAGCAAAATAGTTATTTCATTCCATTTCTTCTCAAATTGTCACAAGAAAAAGGAACTAGACAACCAGGACAGGGAAACCAAGAACACAATCACAAAGTCTATTAAAAAATAAATGCCCCAACATAAGATAAGGTTTCTGTCTTTTTTTATAGTTTGTCTTGTTTCTCTCTTGACTGTTAGTTGTAAATTTTTTCCAGCTAATAGAGATACACTTATACATAGACAAAAAGAGCTCATATGGTTCTCTTTAAAGTTAACTTTTAAAATTACATTTACAGAATATTACTATTGCACACCCAATTCTCATTGGATTATTAGTGCTGTGTAAAAATAACCACTGGTTCCATGATAATCTATATAACAATTAATATTTTGTGTAGATAGTGTATTATACACAGCCTCTGGCACCTTTCAATTCTGTGTAGGTTATAAAAAATCAATGCCTGGTACAAGGCATGTTCATTAAATATATCAAAGACATGTGAGAATAGACTTCTCACAATATTGCAAAATTGTAAATGAATGCCAGATTGTTTCAGATGTCTGACACATATCCATGAAGTTTCATCAAACATGAGCCATCTTTGGTTGACAGACTAGCAAGAGATTTGGTAAGGAAGGCATGGTAATTTGAAACAACTGATACCTGAAATACTGTATATAGAGTGTGACCTTTCAGTTGAGATGATTAGCCTAGTTCTACAATAACATAAGTTTGAGGGGCTAACACATAATGAAGTAGCTATCAGAAAAAGGACATGAGTATGATTTTATATACACAGAGTAAAGCATACAATGTGAATGAGTCAAGGAAGCTACAGTATTATTGATGAGATACTACAGAAAAGTAAAATAGTGAACTTATATTAGCCTTAGGGAGAGGCATATTTATTAAGAAAACTCAAAACCAAATATTTAGAATATTGTTTAAAATTTTAAAATAATTTATAATTTTTATTATTATTTAGTGCAAATCTATTTATAGGAAGATAAACTGAATAGTGGAGGAGATGCATAAATGGCATTTTCATGTCAGAGATTAGAAGAAGATAGATGACAGCTGAAGAAGAGAGAATTCACCCTTCCCCCTACAATTTATTCCCTGAGGCTCCTCCAATGATTGTATGAGGCTCATCATGTAAGTGAGAGGAATCTTCTTTATTCACTCTTTTTTATTCAAATGTTTATCTCCTCCTGAGACACCCTCACATGAGCAATCAGAGTGATTGTCCAATCATCTGGGTCTCCCTAAAAACAGTCAAATTAAATCATGGCATTAACTGTTACACTAATATTTGACAGAAACTTTGTTTATAAATGCTTTTTTTTTTGGTAGGGGAGGGTGTGGTTTATCAGTGATCAAACTCACAGAGCCACATCCCCATATCCCCCCATTCCCATCCCTATTTTGTATTTTGCTTTAGAGATAGGGTCTTATTTCTCAGTGCCTTGTATTTGCTGAGGCTGGCTTTGAACCCATGATCCTCCTGCCGCAGCCTAAAGCTGCTAGATTACAGGCCTCCTGGCATAATTCTTTACAAAAAAAAAAAAAGTGTAAACTAAAATAAAGGACCAGTTACGAAAAGCAACCACACCCTGACTCATGCCGATGATTCTTTACTTGATTGACCCAAGCAGGCATTTGGGTCTACCACCATTAATAACGCATTTCAGTCGATCTAACTATGGTCCTCTTGCTCCATCAAGTGGTAAATATTATGAAACTTGAAGAGGCATCTGGTAATTGGGAATTATAGGAATGAAACAATCATTGACTGACTATAGGTGAAAAAGGCGTTGGTAAGTAGAGGGCCAAAGTGAGCAAGAACACTGTATATAACAAATGTCAGTTTAAACATTACTTTGTAGGTAATATGACAAAGAGATATAATAATACTGGATTCATCAACTAATTAGATGACTCTTTCATCATTGTGGAAGTCGGGATATGAAAGGCTCAAACTTGTGACCATGGGAATAAGCTAAATTATCACTAAAATGCAGAAGATAAAAAATGATGTTTAAAAAAGAAAAGGTAGGAGGAAATGAAGTCTCCAGTAATACAGGAGATAAAGTTATCAGGACTTGGGGATGGATGAAATTTAGAAATTAAAATATATGGAGGAATATAGTATGATTTTCAGATATCAGCTTTAGGTGAGAAATGAAATAGGATCCTAAAGTAAAAGCATATTCATAATATATAATTTCAGGTTTTGAAATCTTGAGTATTTGTCATAGTTTTGTTCTGATAACTAAAAGTGTTACTGAGTCAAGAATTAATCAATACAGAAAAGTGTCTGGTACATATGTATTCACACAATGTAAGCTATCATCAATATTAACCATCATTATCTTTTGGTAAAAATTCATTTTGAATTCTGTAGATGTGTTATAGGTATTAGAGCAGAATACATTTTCATTTCTTGCTGAAAATGTTTTATTAGAGCAATAAAATTGAAGCAAGCTACATTTGGGCTTCTATTTAAATTCTAGATTCTAAATTCAAATATTAAATTGTTTAAAATGTTTAAATGTATTTTTTCAAAATTTGTATTAGAATATTTACCAACTTTTTCAAGATTTCCATGTCAAATATTCTGCTACCCATATTGTAATGTACCAATTGTTTTTATTTGTTTACATATAATTCAATAACCACATGTTTTATTTTTTTTCCAGAAGGACACACATAAATAGTTTCATACTGGGTAATTGAGTGAAGGTGTAGTTTGAGTTGCTTTCACGTGTTTTTCTATCTAAATAATTATTTTGTAAACTACACTGGATGCTTATTTGTAATTAAATAAAAGCTCTTTTAGTAACTTAAAGAAAGCAAGAAGCAAACTAATTATTGAGCAAATTGTTCACACGGTAAAGTAATAAAAAGCAGAAAATATTTCTCAGCAAAAATCAGTTTATAATAAACACTTAACCATACCTCATAGGTGTTGATATACAACACCCTGTGGTATATTATATCTTGCATGTTCAACTTTTCCTTATGTACACTGTAGTCCAGAAGAAAAGCAAGACTAAGTAAGCAATTAGGTAAAGAAGAATAATAAAATCATATTCATGCAAGATAACTAAAGAAAAAATTGGTTTTAAGAGAATAAAATGAGAAAATTCAGATAAAATGGTGGACAAGCTCACATTCCTGAAAATATGAGTTGTCTTCTATCACAGCAATTAAAAAAAAAAAAAAAAAAAAAAAACTTTCTCATTGTGATTTTTGATGTGGAAATTTGATTGTGAAGTAAAATGTCACCTTAGATAATTATTCTTATTATTTGATCTAGTAATCGTTATCTGATTTATTATTTGTAAGAAAAAAATTAGATTATATTTTGTTTCTAAAGAAGTGAATATAAAATAAATATTTAGAAGCTATATTTCACGAACAAGCCACAATTTATTATTCAATTGTAAGTTACAAGATTTAAATAAATAAAGCTCACAGTCCCTCCTCATCTATATCCTCAACATGAGAAAACTATTTTTAGTGGTAGATAATTTTTAATTCTTGTTTTTAATTAATTTTAAAACAATACATTTATGAGTAATGATATGCATTTTGTTTATTTTTGTTGTTAGTAAAAGTTTTAGTCAGCTTTTTTGTTGCTCTGATTTACAGATCTTACAAGAGAAATTTTATGGGAGGAAAGTTTATTTGGGGGCTCATAGTTTCAGAGGTATTTGTCCATAGACAGTGGCTTTATTCCCAGGCTGAGATGAGAATGAACCTCATAGCAGAACAGTGTGGTGGAGGGAAGTGGCTCACATGATATATCTGAAAGCAGAGAGACTCCCACTTGACAGATACAAAATGCATATCCCCAAAGCAGGTTTCAATGACCCACGGTCTCCAGCCACACCCTGCCCACTTTCAATTACCATTCAGTTAATACTATCAGGGGATTAATTCTCTAATTGGGTTAAGACTCTCATAACCCAATCATTTATCCTCTTAATCTTCTTGCATTGTCTCACACAGAAGCTTTTGGAGGACACCTTACATCCAAACCGTAACAGTAAAAATCATCATTTATTAAATGATATTAATTGCTATCTTGGTATTTTTCAAGTCTTAACAACAGATCTTAAAGTTATTTCATTATTACTTATGGATCCATGTTAATGGTCCAATCTCCTGAAAACAGGTCTTTTAAGAAAAGAATTGCACAACATATATAAATCTAACCTATGAATAAATAATAAGGTAAGCTTAAAATGAAATATTGCAAAACCTTTTTAGATATGCCCAGAAATCATATTACTCCATTCATCGTGGAAAAATAACTTTTTATCTAGATACACATTTAATGTGGTATCTTCGATTATTTTAAATTAATTATTGATATACATCACTACTCTCTGGCACTACTGTGCATGGTAACACTCAGCATTATATATTATAAGCATTTTGTTTCAATGGATTATTTATACTTTTTAGTTAATGTTATTTTTATTATTTGAGGAACAATAATGATAAGTAGCAAATTTATGTATTTTTTAAAATTATGTTTTCTTTTACTTGTCTCTAGAAATTATTGCTAATCCTTAAAATGTATTTGATAAACTTATAAAGTATATTTGTCATTATAATATCCTGAACCTGCATTTTATGTGAATGAGAAATTGAAATAATTTGCTATAAAACATGTTATATTTTGTTTTATCTGAAATACATTTTTTTCAAGTAGAAACTAATTATGAAACTTGCTATTAGACTAATGACTAAACAAATGACACTTAAATTACTTACACATGGCAATTCCCATATAGTCTATTAACCCTATCATATTAAAAAATAGAACAAACATCAATTCACATACAAGTGATTTGCATATTTCTCTTTATTTGTAAACTCCTTATTATAATACAGAAAACATGTTTAGTGTCAATTGATACCATGTAAGCCTTTATTTAGAGGTATGTTTGTAATAGTTTTAAAATATACACACAAACATGCACATACAATCTATACAAATCCACAGCCACACACAAAGAAAACTTTGATAATAAAGTAATAAAAATTTGATGAAGACATAAACAAAATAAATTCTCATACTTTATGTCTGAAATGTTAATTTCACATAAGAAGTCTCAAAAATATTGACGATGATATTTTATAGAAAATTAAAAGCAATATTTGAAACAAAATATAACATTTGATTTTTCCCCTTATCTGTATTGATTAGTTTGGTATGAAATTTTTCTTTCCTGTAATCTCTCTCTCTCTTTCTCTTTCTATATATACATACATATATGTATATATATATATATATATATATATATATATATATATATATACACACACACACACACACACACATATATATATATATATATTCATAGCAGAACAGTGTGGTAGAGGGAAGCGGCTCATGTGATGATATATATATATTATTCACAGATAAAATTTACTGGGTAGGTATAATATATTCTTTTTTTTAACATACTGGTTTAAGTATTGAATGTCTTCCTTGTGCTGAAAGGCGTTATGTGAAAAGCATTTGAGTGTTTCATAAAAGAAGTCAGTGTGCTGTAACAAAGAACTGGAATTGAGTTTGATGGGACATGAAGGAAAAGGCACAGCTTGAGAGGCCAGTCATAGAAAATGGCAAAGCGAACACAGCAAATTAGGTATCAGTGTAAGGTGTGATTCATGGCTCTTTTCAGAACCGGTGATATGATTTGATGCCATGAAGTATAGTCTCAGACAATTCAGGTGACAAACATAACATATTAAGGTGGCAAGTACAGGAAACAAACTAAAAACAGATAAAATCAGGAGAGTTATAAGTGTGTATGGAAATCAGTAGGAAGGTGGACTAATGGTATCTACTACAAGTTTCAAGGCCCTACCCAGTGTTCAAAATTGAGTATCAACAATTTCAAAGATCAGTTGGTAAAATGATAATACGTTTATTTCAATAAATCTAAGCAGAAGCCCCATCCTGTTGTTAATTATGGCATCTGTGCTGCAGATTGTACTTATGACAATCTAATTTTATCATTCTTTCAACTTCCCTGTATAACAAACCTTTTGTACTATATTGAAGTGCCTGAGAATTTTTTTCTGAAAATCTATTTGATTTCATTGGTCTATTATATCATCTTTGCTTCAATCTCACAGTTTCAATTATTTTACATCTATGAGAGTTCTTTTAATATGGTAATATGGTTAGGTAAATTTTACTTTTTCAAGATTCTATTTTCTTGCTAATTTGGGGCCTGGGTGTTTTTAAGTGAATTTTAGAATCAGATTGTTGATTTTCAGGAAAAAGAATTATGACTGTGGGCCTTAAAGTTCCTAACTTAACGAAAACCAAATAGCTTTACATGATTTAGTTTTCCTGTAAATGAATATGAAACATTCCTATGTTTATTTTGGTCATCTTTAATTTTCCTCATCAATGTTGAGTAAATGGTAAATTAGCGGTGCTGCATTTAATTTTGTTAAAATTATTATAAGACCTTGATATTTTATGCCATTGTGAAGGATTTCATTTAAAAAATGTTATTTATTGTTTGCAAAATATGCCTCAATAATGTTTTATGGTTTTAGTATGGAGTTGGAGGTTCATAAAATCTTGCATGAGATTTCTTATTATGTATTTGGTTTGTTTGTGTAGTTTACTTGAAGTACCTGGCAGTGCTCTTTTTTAGTTTCAAATATCTAATAGCCACTGGCATAAAGAAATACAACTAAGGTAATCTTCCTCCCATGCTCTCCCTCCATACCCATTTTGAATCCCCCCCGCCCTTTGAATCCCTTCCCTTGGAAGGGAAAGGGAGGGAGAAGAAGAATTGCATGGATGGTGAAAGGAGACCCTCATCATTGTAAAAAACACATGTATGAAGATGTGAATTTGGTGTCAACATATCTTGTATACAGAGATATGATAAATTGTGGTATAAAGGTGTATTAAGAATTGTAATGCAAAAAATAATAATAATAAGAGAGCTCATGTAAAAAAATGAATAAATAAATAAATAAAAATTTAAAAAAGAAATACAACTGAAATTTACATATTGTTTTTTTTTTATTTATTTTTTTTTAATTTTTTATTGTTGGCTGTTCAAAACATTACATAGTTCTTGATATATCATATTTCACAATTTGATTCAAGTTACATATTGTTTTTGTATAGTGAATTAACAAATTCCCATAACTTAGCCTTTTTGTAGATTTAAAATACTTTATATATGTTTAATCATTTTGTCTACTTGTATTGAAGTTCTGTTTATCCCCTTGGATCTTTAACATTTATTTTCCCCAGCCTACTGATTTCCAGTAGAAAGTTTAAAGCAGTAGTGGGTGTGGGTATTCATGTGTCATGTGCGAGTTCATAGACAGACTCCAATAATGTATCCTATACCTGGAAACATCAGGCTAACAATATTTTATTCTCTTGCTGCTGAATGCTATTATATAGTCACCCCGTTTCTACTGAAACAATCACACTTCTTAATTAAAATGTATTTTTATATTAGTATAACAACTTTAAAAGTTAGTAAATTTATTGTATTGTAATGAAGGAACTGACCTGATTATAAAATTAAATTATAAGAACATTATGATGAAGAACAAGTGCCTGGGGTAAAGGTTAACTTATACCCCATCCCCTCTGTCAGCTTCTCTTCCAGGAACCTAATTAAACATGAGTCCCTATCTATTTTGGATTGTAAATAGCTACCTCTAGGAGCCAGACTCCCCCGTGAAATGTACACATCCCCGTGATAGGCTTCTAACATCAGAGATTCAACAGGTACCTGTAAAAAGAGTTATTTCTTTTTATACTTTGAAACTTTCTGAACTCTATAGGAATGTACTTACATCACAAGATGATGTAAGTAGACAAAATGATTAAACATACATAAAATATTTTAAATCTACAAAATAGCTAATAAAATACTCTGCAAATTAACTGCTATCTAACATATAACCTCATAGGCTTAGTTATTAGAAATACAGCTTTTAGGGAAATAAACTCAGTTCACCTTGAGTTATTGCTGCCTTTGATGCAGTCCACTTCATAACACATCCAAGTGTTTTACAGTCTTTGATCTACATCTGTGAATTACTTATAAATTCCCTGTACATGGTCTTTGGAAACGTAGGTCAAGAATTGAAACAATCCAACACTATAATGGTAAAAAAAATGAGGTCAAATTTTCTAAAAGAGCTCCATGTACCCTCAGCTCAGGGCCCAGAACTTCAGAGCACTGGTTTATCTTGGTGCACTGGTTAAACAAACCTGAGTTCTGCAACACTCAAAAAAGTTCTTGATTTCTTGCTGAGCACAATCTCCGTAATAGTATAACTTTCACTTTGATTATATAATCTTGTATACACACACACACACACACACACACATAATATATTTTAAATATGTATGTATGTAATATTTTAAAGCACTTTACATTTATTTCAATACATTCCGAAACAGATTTTACTTTTTAATGCTAATACTTCATATTCATTGTAATTATTGATATATTTGGTATCTATCATCATACTCTTAGTTTTTTATCTGAATCACCTAAATTATATTAGTTTATCTTGCATTTTGCTTTTTCTTGGATAATTCAAAATTTATTATTCAATTTTTTCCATTTATTGTCTATTTTGCAACTTTTACTCCCTTTTAGAATTATTCTAAAATTTATACATACATCTAGTATAATTATTGAACCTTTACACTATAGTACTACCAAAGACCTAATATCACTTTAACTTTACATTTAAACTGACTTTTATATTAATATTTATACTCATTTTAATACAGCCCATATTTTAAGTAAAAAAAAAGATATAATTACTATTTCATGTAGTATTATTCTTTTCTATTTGCCTGTATAAATATAATTCTGCAGATCTTCTTTTTTTCTCTATACTTATTTAGGATAAGTGTTGTGATAAAAATGAATTTCACTTTAGTGACTTAGTTTTATAACCATTTTTATATAGTGTGTGCTGGACCTGAATTACCTCAGTCTTTGTTGTGTTCAGATGCCTTTGTTTTGCTGTCTTTTTAATGTAAATGTTGTATAAAATAGCATATCAGCAGTTCTTCCTAATGGTACTTTAAAGTTGTAATTATATTATTTTATGCTGTCATTTTTTTCTGTTGTCAAGTCGGCCATCCCTCTTTTATATTCCTTAGAATGTATTGACTTGTTTCTAAAATAATTTGTTTACCTAAAACTATTTTATAAATCTGAAAATAATTGTGACTCTCTTTAATTTTTCTTTCTCTCCTATTATTTTCTTATTTTTTTCTGAGACTCTCATTTCATCTATTTGAAAACTGAATTATTTTCTATATCTTTCATATATTTTGTGTTTTTTCACATTTCCCTATACTTAAATTTAAATGTTTTATAATGACATATCTTCTCATCTACTAGTTGACTGCTTTAATTTAATTAGCTATTGAAACATTTTATTGTGTTAATCATATTTTGGATTACAGAAATCCTATATGATTTTGTAAGCATACTTCTGATAGAGTTGTCCATTATTTATTTTTCTTTCTTCTGGTTTTCCTTTTTTATTTTCTATTTTTTTATATTTATAATCTTTATTTGACAACTCTAGTATTTTAATACCTATTTACTCATTTTTCTCTGTGATAGGGTCATATTATTTGTTTTCTTCACATGCTTGTTAATTTTAATTTTAATTAATATTTTGCATAAATAATTGTAGAGTCTATGAATTACAGTAGTTGCCTCTTCTGGTGGGTAAGCCAATATTCATCTTAAAATGTAATTAGTGAATGAACTGATTTAAAACTGTTTTTTGGTTTTAATAAATTATGTGATTTACAACCTACTCCTGAGAAATAATCCTCCAGGAAGTTGCAAGGAAAGTCTGAGGTATCCATGATTTTTCTTTCATTTTGGCAAGATCTGAATACTAGTTAAGGCCTGTCTCCCGAAAAGCAAAAGTCTTAAGGCTTGAGAAGTGATACTTTTTGTGCAGCATACTTTAGACTCCACATATGATTTCCTCCTTACTAGTATGTCTGCAAACAATGATTATTGAATCATAAGACTCAGGTAGCAGAAATATTTGAACCTACACCAGTTGAAGAGTGCTTTCATGTTCTGTATTTGTTTCAAATCTGACAGCAATCTGTATCAACTGTGATATAGACTTTTAACAACATTCTCAGATATAGACTATGCAGTCTCTAGAAGCCAATGAGAAACATAAAGTGCTTTTAATTGAATATGTGTTTGTGTTTTCTGCATTATGAGCAGTGCTAAACAAATAAATTTTAAAAACAGGGTGATGAGGGTGTTGTTTAGTGGTAGAGTATTTGCTTATCATGTTAAAAGCCTTGGGTTCAACTTCCAGTGCAATAAATAAATAAAAACAGCTACCATTGAATTTCTTTGCTAGGGCCCTCTAAGTAGCATTTTTAATGCTGTTAATAAATTGTACATTATCTGAATATTTCTTTGAAAGAGTAACATGATTATGCCTAGTTCATGCACTTTTCTGAAACTTGTATTCCCTTTGTCCTTAACAAATTTGCAGATTGACTTATCCTGGTAGTGAGTTTGTATCATCTCATGGAGGAATTATCAGGATTTTAAATTCTTCATTTGAAAACTGTTCCCAAATCACCAAAATTTGCCTTAATTGATCTTCTTTTCTATGTTCTTTATCAAGATGATTTACATGCATTTTTTTTTTCCCTGAAAGAGAGGAGTTGTACTCTTCTGGAGGGTCTGAAGATTCAGGGAGATGTGGAGTTGAGAATTTAGTAGGTCATCCTTTTAAATTTCCCCAAATTAGGTGTTGGGGCTCTATTCATTCCCAACAAGGATTTTGATGTTGTCAAAGCATACCTTGCCTAATTGATAGTTGAAAATTATTTGAGATTTTTTATATAAAGCATTAGATATTCAGCCTACTCCTTATAATGCTTTATTTTACTCTCTGTAATGCAAAAAAGAATAATTTTTTGGTGGGAGGAGGATAATAAGAGAGTATCTTTATATATTGTAAAGAAGAATCTCAGAATGTACCATTTGGCTTTCATTTCTGTGTTTATTACTATGAATCATTTACTACCTTTCCTTAGAATTTCCATAAAATTTAGTAATAGCCTTCCTGTCCTATTTTTTCTTATACATTTTCTTCCCTCATGCTTTTCAAACTCCTGATACATTGCTACTTCTAGTTAGTATTTTTACTTCTACTAGAAACCACTGAAATTTGTCACTAAAGAAAGGTGTTATTATCTGTGTGTCTTTTTGTGTCTGGGACATTAAGTGTTCCATGTGATAATTCCAGTGAGAGATGGAGTTCTTTTTGGGAGCCAAGCAGTGTATGACTTCTCTCCAAAACCAAATTATTGCAGATTGTTTTCTATGAGATGCAGACATTGGGCCAGTTCAGTACATGGAATGTTTATTAGGAATTATCACTGATTCAACAAATTTGAAGCCAGGTAAGAGAGGTGGCTTAATTAACAACAACAACAAAAAAATTCTAGTTTTGAAAACCAACCAATTTTGTCATCAGACTCCATGGGAACCACAGAGCAGAGTTTTCCATGTTAGACCAATAGAGCAGAGCCCTTGATCAGTCTTTGCATGATGGCAGAAGGATACCATGTGCAGCTGAGCCAATTCTACCTAAACCGACAGCTGAGAATATTCTGCAGCACTACTTCATGGCCGTGAGAAACCTATCCTTACATAAAGAAGGATCTAAGCAGTGTATGTCCATTTGCAGCACAAGACCATCTTTTTTTTTTTTTTTTTTTGCCATGTTGTGAATCAATTTTGATTAATTACTATTATAAAAATGACAAAACAAATATCAAAACAGAAAGAAAAAACTCCCATAAGTTTTCAGTTTTTAGGTTTTTTTGTTTGTTTGTTTGTTTTGTAGCTCCTTTTGCCTAGACTGCTTAATATTGCGGAAATATTTGAAGAGAAAATGAATTAAGTAAATTATATATCTCTTTGTTTACAGAGACTACCTGAGGAGGATTGACTCTCTCTGCTTTCATTCTACTCCCTGAGGTCAAGATCAGGCTTTCCTGGCGCTCCCCAATACAGTATATTTAATACAGGGCTGGGATCCTCGCTTAGTGGTAGAGCGCTTTCCTAGCATGGGTGAGGCACAGGGTTTGATCCTCAGTACCACATAAAGACAAATAAATAAAGGTCAGTTTTTTAAAAAATGATCATAATTTTTAATTTTAAAAAATAAATATTTAATATAGACACAAATACATTCACACACTCAATTTATTATAATGAGAAAGAGGCACATTGGTCTTGTATAAGAGATGACTTCATTAAAAAAATGGAAGATTTCTTCACTGTATAAAATATACTAAAATTATCTTACAGCTTATTTCTATCACACACTTGCATGCCACCTATTATGCACCATCCACTAAATAAAATAGTGCTGTTGGAGTCTTGGAATCTGGCCTTATTGGATTAGCTTTTCCATGTTTGGAAGAAAGGGTAGGTAGGAGTAAGCATGGAACACAGCTGGAGTTTTTAAACTAATCTTAAATGATCAGACTAGGGGACAAATTAAATTTGGATGAACTACAATCAACAAATTGGTTCTAATATGAAGTGGCAGAGGATAACATATCATAGTTGTTGAAATCATTTTAGTTTTTATAAATGCATTTTTTTTTCCATGCATGTTAGGTAATGTCTTACTTCTCTATACTGAAAAGTTAAGTTCAATCAGTTACTGAGGTCAAATATTGTCAGGAAAGAAAAATATTTACATTCAACAGGGATAAACCATCTAGAGAAAGAGAAACATAAAATCTATACACTATATTTAATCAATTTGAGATATTGAAACAGAATAGTAGATTAATTCCTTTGACTTACTTACTAAAGTTTGGGTAGCAAGAGAAGATCAAATATGGATGTAGCTGAGCCTGGAAGAGCCTAGCAGAGACTGGAGCTATTTCTAGGTCTAGATCACAGAACACAATTGACAGGTCTGCCCTGACAAAATTGTTCTCCTAGGTTGGAGGATATAAGTGAGGTTCAAAGAAATCTAAACTGAATCCCAAGTCTCCCACAGAGGCATTTTTGTTGTTGGATGACTGTAAAATTTTTATTGCTATGTGTATATATGATTAGAGAAACACCTATCTGATCATCTGCTGACATGACTGTTGATATTATTTGAATTTTATATTTTTTAATGACCTAATATATGGTCTTTCCTGGAAACTTTTGCCTATGAACTTGAGAAAAAGTATTGTGTTGAAGTTGGATGAAATGTTTTAGACATGTTAGTTAGATACATTAGGTCAAAAATATAATTCAAGTCCAATGTTTATGGCCTTTTTGGTGTTCTACTTATTTTTTAAAGTGAAATGTTGATGTTCCTGTTACTGTATTGCTGAATGTTTTCTATTCATATCTATAAATATTTGCTTTATAATATTTGCTTTAGGTGTTTTGATGTTCGATGCATATTTACAATTGTTATATCATCTTGCAGAATTGACACCTTTATCTTTACATAATAATATTCTTTGTCTCTTTTTATGGTTTTTGATTTAAAGTCTATTGAAGTTTCTTAGTAGAACGTGTGATGTTTTTTTGAGTTCCGAACCCTTGTTGCTATAAGTCTTCACCTTTGTTTCCCATCTATTTATAGATACACAGACAGCATGATCCACATAATATTTTGGATTGGGTGAGAAAGAGGTGGGCCTTTTAGCCAGCATCCCACTGAACTAGGAGAGGTTGACCCTCACTCTTGTATCTTTGGGTAAAATTGTGGACCAATGGCATCTCATTTGGCATTGAACTATGTCAGTTTGGGGAAGAGGTGATGTGATTAGGTGAAACATTTTTTTTGTTGTTTAATCACCTTAAATATGTCTATTATTGAATTTCTTACTAAAAGATGTGCTGAACACCCACAAAATTGCTCCTATCCATGAGGAGATGAAAATATAGAATACCTATTTCACCATCTTACTGACATTAGTCCTAATTGCATTTGAATTTAAAAAATCCATGCAAAAAAATTCAGAAAATTCCACATTTTTAAATACATACTATGGCTGTCCTTACATATGTAATCTTTAAAGATTAAATTATTTGAACTACATAGTTCAAAATTAACCTAACTCACATTCCCAAGTGTAATTTATTGATGAAATATCTAACTATATAATAAAATACATTTAATATTTTGAAGTATTTTAACTCTGAAGACATTCTAATATTATATAGGAAGGCCATAGTAATAAGACTACCCTCCCTCATAAACTAAAATAAGTTGGTAAAATATATTAGGTCTTTTCTTCATATATGCAATTCATGGTAATTGTGTTGATAATGTTAGTATATATGCAACATTTTAAAATGATTGGTGAAAATTTATGGCAAACCTTAAAATTTAAGTTTTGATAATCATTTTTACATTAATTTGAAGCAAATACTAAAAAATGGCTGAATTGTTAAAAATTTTTAAATAACTATTTTATTTGATGTACTCTTCATAATTGTATTTATCTCATATTATGAGTATTTTAATATTTCCTTTTACACATATAAGTAAAAAAATAGCTTATTTTACATTATTACCTTTTTTTTTTCAGAATTCTATTGAAACTGGAATTATTTTCCCAGATATTTGCACTTCTGATATGAACAGAACTCTGGTTGAAATTATTTTCTCTGGTACTGGGTTGTGAGGAAAAAGAAAAACTAATATAAATATGTTTCATATAACTGTCTTACTATATAAAAAGATACAGAACAAGAATAGCCTCATTTTTACTGTATTTAGATATAGTTTGTCTTTTTTTTTTTCAGAGTAGAAATTAGAAGTTTATTAAAGGACAGCAGAAAAGACTTCTCCCGGAGGAAGAAGCGGACCCAAGAGGTGGAATCCATGGAAGGGCGGTTGTTTCCCCTTTTTATAGTTCTTTCAGTGATGGACCTTAGCTTGGAAGGCCTGAAGGGTGGGACACAGGTGGGCCAAATAAGTAATCTGGGCAGGAAGGACTTCATTAACATTTCTTTGGGTTGGCCTTCTTCAAATCTGCTGGGGCTGTTCATTAACATTTCTTTGGGATGGACTTTGGGCCTAGGGATTTTCTGGGGACTTCATTAACATTCCATGAGTTGTCCTGCATTTCCCGGAATTCATTCTCAACATGGCCTCCATTTTAGATCTTACTCCATATTAGACCCGATTTACCTAACTACACTGACTACCTAACTTTAAATCTGGCTTCATTCCCCCCCTCTAATTTTGGGAACTCCTTACTGCTGTAAGGAAAGGGGGCGAAGATCTTTCTGGCTTCCTCAGGCTGAAAGCTGACGATGTTGGGCAAGCAGTTTTGAGTCCCCCTTTAAAAATCAGGTCTATTGAGTGGTCCATGATAGAAGTCCAATTGAGAAGTAATAGGCTGGAGGGCCATTTGAGTGATGGGTGGTCTATAAGAGAAACAAGAATTCATTAGTAGCAGCTTAAAGAGAATACAGCACATTTTAAACATCAGAGCAGTTATAGTTTGTCTTAAATACAACCTTATAGAATTTGATAATGTTTATCTAAATAAAAGCTTTTAAAATGTTAATTCCCATTGAAAAATCAAAAGCCTAAATCCATGCTGTCTTAAGTAGTGAGAATTCTTTTCTTATTTTACAACATTTAAACATTTACTTATATAAAAGTTTTATATTAGTAATATATTTTAATTGTGCTCTCTCCATATGTATCTATGTACTCATCAAAAGCAACTCCACTGTATTTTCTATGACTGTTAACCATGATTCCAAAATACAATCTAACAAAGTTCATATTCAAATGTCTTTAAAAGTATCTTTCAAATTGCTATCCAATCAGCCTTCCCTTGTCACTTTTCTCTTTGCCATTCTAAAGTAATTTTAACCACTTATAGCATTTAACACTGCTCTCAGTTGTCTTGATGTTCCAAAAAATATTGATTTTCTGATGAGATCAATTGTTTTCGCATGTAATATTATAGGCTCTGGTTTGGTTTTACTGTGTTCTCGCGTTGCCATGTAACATGTTTTTTTTTTTTTTTATCCTTGTAAAAATCTAATATATTTCTGGAAATTTGACTACCCAGGTAAATTGGATCCAAAAACCTCTTTATAAGTAAAAAATTCTATTTTGTCTGGTGCTATATCCAGAGGAAGTAAAGGCCAGTTTGTCTTATGCTTAGAGATGATGTTTCGTTGTTTGTTTAAGTTAGTGGCCACTATTTACAAAAGATAGTTAGTTGTTATCTTTTGTAAATATTCTTTCCCCATTTTTAATTAGTAAATTAATACATGAGGTTATAATTTGACAATAGAAAGTAACTTATTCCTCAAACTTTTTCTACTGATAGTCTCTAGCTTTATAAGACGAGCCTGTATAGCCTGAATTTATGATTATAGGAAGGGCTGTAAATGAAGATGTCTAACTCTTTCTTCTGGTTATATTTATTAACAGCTATTAGTCTATAAATCATCCTTGTAGATTTCATGAACTTTTTATTTCAGTACATTATAGATAATCACATTAATTATTCTTTTAATGCTCAAAGTATCCCAAATGTATACCTTGGGAACCTTTATAAACCTTCCCCTGAGTCCCTTCACATTACTCATTACTTTTCCACTGTTTTTACTTTGTTTTGGTTTGTTTGCATTCTACGATAATGAGATCAAGATTCATTATGTTTTTGTCATGTCAGATATGTCATCATCATTTCTCCATGGATCGCTGAATCTTTTTAATAGGTAATAGTATATAAACACGAATGGTATTTAAAGACAATGGTATCGACCACATGCTGACCTGGGTACTAGCTCTGTGATTACTTCTGAAGTGTCACTTTGTTTATTCTTGACAGTATGAAGTTGTGCCACTGAGCTATTCAAATCATAAAACTTTGTCCTAATTATCTTGATATTTGCCTCTATTTTCACTAAGAACAATGGAAACAATGATTCTACTTACATTACTTTATTATGTAAGCATTTATATAATATAGACATATTTACATATAATGAAATACAAATATTTACAATATTATATACAGTCATCTATTTGTATCCATGGGGGAATGGTTCGAGGACTTTCTACAGATACCAACATCTGTGTATACTCAAGTCCTTTGTATAAAATGGCAATGTATTTGCTTGTAACATATGCACATCTTCATGTTTATTTTAAATCTCCTTTAATTGCTTATAATACCTAATGCAGTAAAAATGTTACATAAATAGTTGTTATAATGAATTTTTAAGAAAATTCATTATAACAACTATATGTAAAATCTGTACATGTTCAGGACAAACAACTTTTTAAAATTATTATTTTCTGTCCATAGTTTCTAGATTGGTTGACTCAATGGATTCAGAACCCACAGATATGAAGGGCTGAATGTATATATAATCTTAAAATTACATTGTGACTATCACTACCATAAACATGACAGACAAGTAAAGCCTATTTTTTTTTTTTAATTTGGAAACTATCATATGAAGGATTAAAAGTCCAAACACTATGTTCCAAATTAATTAGAATAATAATCTCCTCTGTGGTTATTTTAAGTTTGATATGAATTCAATTTGTTTGACTTCCTCTTTATTTTATTCAGATTTGATTTCTCCTTTGAATACAATTTTGTATTTAAAATGTAAATCTGTGTCTCACAAATATTCATATATTCATATTAGATTGAAATATTTAGAGAATAATACCTTGCTCTTTCTTTACTCTGAAACTACCCAATCATATTACCATCAGACTGTTTCCAAGTTTTATGAGTAGCATTTTAATACATAATTAACAATGTGTATCTCCCATTTGTGGTGACATTTCTTTACAGATTGTTGATTTAGGAGACAAATTCATACATATTTTTTTTTCCAAATACTTTTAATCTTACCTCTATAGAATTTATACAGTTTTGGACCCCTACTGACAATAGATGAGAATTCTTTCCTTGAGCTTTATCAACAGCATTATGAGTTTTCCATTGTAGTCAAACTGACAGGTAAGATATGGACTCTCAAAGTCGGGTAGTCAATATCCAAAGGAATGAAAGATCATGAAACACTTCATATAGAAAATTGTAGGTTCAGAGGTACTTTTATTCTATGGTGCATTCTCTGATTAAGACTTTAAATGAAATTTACTTAATCCCAGATAAAACAATCCTGCAATGAAACAGAAATGGCAAGTCATCATTAGTATTTAGAAAAGATTGGAAAAATTCTTGACTGCTAACTCTATGCCAAAGGTCTCTTTGTATCATGGATAGATAAGATGCCCTCAATACATAGACTTTAAGAAAACATTCACATCACACATTTATGTTAGGGATTAAGGGAATTTCCATTAATGAAAAGTCTACTTACTTTTTAAGAACGGTATCTAGCTGGGCAGGCACAGTGGCACACACCTGTAATGGCAGTTTGGGAGGCTGAGGCAGAAGAATCGCGAGTTCAAAGCCATCCTCAGCAATTGAGCGAGGTCCTAAGCAACTCACTAAGATGATGTCTCAAGTGCCCCTGAGATCAATCCCCAGTACGAGAGAGAGAGAGAGAGAGAGAGAGAGAGAGAGAGAGAGAGAGAGAGCCATATCTTTAAATGATAACAGTATAATTATATTTTATTAAATTAAAATTGTGAACTTGAATGAAATATAACCTGTAGAGGTTCAAGCATTGAGTGATAAAGCTGATTTGATCTCTACTATAGTACTTCTACTATTTTTAAACTGAACTACAGTTGTAGACAAGTATCCTCTACAAAATTCAGAATGACACGATGCTAATCTATCCTTTTAATATTCCTCTAGAATTAAAAAAAAAAATTCATTTCAAATGACATCAAATTTTGGCCTTTTAGAGCCTTAAGAAATCATCAAATTCTGACCATGATAAGAAATTATATTTTTAAATGATTTTTTTTCAGAAAATAGAGCATTAACAGCAAATTTACTTTATCCCCAAGAGGCACTGGCATCTTCAATCTCCAGTGGGCACTTGGGGGCAGTAGTGTTCCTCTCATTCTGTGTTCTCCTAAAATTTTATTGTATCTTGCTGAATTTTTTCAGAATTTTTCCACATTGACATTTAGATTCTATACATTATGTCAGAGGATCTCTTTAATTTATGTCTCTGTTATAGATGAACTTACCTATGAAATAAGAAAACCTATTCAATACTTTGACCAAAACAATTCATTCATAGAATGAATACAGAAATTAGGTCTTTGTAAATAATTTAGAGGTAGGCAATAAAAAGCTTCCATTTATATCTGCGATAAAAAAGGAAATTCTGAAAACATTGTATATCATGAACAAAGTTTGTTTAGTCATAGAATCATGAGATTATTATTATATATTTTTTTTAAGTTTTAGTTGTTGATAGACCTTTATTTTATTTATTTTTATGTGGTGCTGAGAATCGAACCCAATGCCTCACACATGCCAGGCAAGTGTGCTACCGCTGAGCCCCAGCCTCAGCCCTAGAATCATAAGATTATTAAAATATGAATTTTAATTGTATAAGGATTATGGTACTACTTAAAATATAGGAACAAGTCATTGAAATTCGGAAAAGAATTTAGATTTTGACTGATAAAAATTGCTTAACATTTTCACAATTATAAAACTAATTCAAAATTAATATTTTATGAATAAATTTAAACACAATATTTTAAAATTTTTAATATTTTTTATGTAGAAATGTGGAATTATTGAAAATTATTTAATATAAATTTATCTATACTCAATTTTTTAATTAAAAATTGTTCTTGTGCCATTTACATATTTTTGAAATATTTTTAAATATAATCATATTTTTTTCCTATATTGTCTTCTGGTTTATGGATTTAGAAGGAATTTGCTTTAATGTTATTACTAGCAATTGTAATCTCAGCATGAAAATGTATGTGCTGTTATTATTAGAAATAAAGATGTTCAGTTATTAAGGAAGTATAAATGACATAGCATTCTACAAAAGTCTTCAGAGTCTCTTTTTTGGCTGAATGAATTTTATTTCTGACAAAATCAGTTTCATGAAATCTTCAGGTGCTTCATGAGTACAATATGCTCACTTATGTCCTTTAGCTTCAGAAGACTGGAAATCTCTTATAAAATTACAGAGGAACTGTGTAACAGTAGAGGTTGCAATTGCTGCAAGTGGATTGCATACAAGTAGACAAACAATTGTTAGCAGCCGGTCTTATATTCAGGTTTTTCGAAGAGTGTATCTGCTCTACTTTTGTAAACAGAAAAAGGACCCTTGTTCTCAGGGCAAAGAAAACTTGAGAAGTGTCTCCGCTGAACATCAAGTGCAGTGATGGATTTACTTCTCCATTAAAAGTAAACACAAAACTCTTGTGTGCTTTGGTAAGTCTAACCCTTCCACTCTACAACACACAAAGTAAATCATTATAAATGATAGGTCACCCATTGATTATCCCATATATCCTGCTGCCGAATTTTCTAAACACAGTTAAACTTTCCAAATAATTTGAATACAGAAATGGAAGAAATTTTAACTGTTTTTTGATCATGCTTTTCTATGGAGAAAAAAATTAATCTTTAAAACTGACACAATGAATAGAAATCCTTAATTAATTCTTCATCAGAATACTGGTGCTGGTAACACTGAAGAAATCATCTTTGGACCCACTTTAGACACTCATCATAAGTGACAAATGGGACATTTAGTTTCAAATGCAATTGTCAAGACACCACATACAGACAAGACATTCCCCATGACTCACATTTTTTTTTTTTTCTTTTGGTAGAGGGCACTCAACCACTAAGCCATAGTCCCAGCCTTTTTTGTGTGTGTTTTATTTGAGACAACATCTCACTGAGTTGATTAGAGCCTTGCCAAGTTGCTGAGGCTGACTTTGATCTCCAGATATTCCTGCTTCAGTCTCCTAGCTGCAGGAATTACAGGCTTGTGCCACTGTGCCTGGCTCAGGTAACATTATTAATGAAAAAAAATACATGATAATTTAACTCTAAAATACATGTTTTTTAGTGTGGCTTAAGTGACATATAGTCAAATTTTCTTTCTTTAAAACATGGAGGAAAATATCATACATAATTACTGATATGTGTATACTGATTTATATATCAGTAATTATATATATTATGATATATATCAGTAATTACATACTGATATATATATCCGTAATTTTATATATATATATATTTACCAATTTTGTATGTTGATCTGTGAATAATTGATTTTATCAGATTCTCACAAAGGATTTGAAATGTCTATGGACATTTTCAATACATGATTTGATATAATGACTTCCAAATTATTTAGCTGTCATTTAAACTGAGAGAGCTGTTCACAACTAGTTATAATAAGAAAAATAAATCCTTTCTAATTTTCCATAGAAAAATTTGGTAGTGAACTTCTTGCAACACAAAAAATGAGGGGATGATGATGGATATTACTTCTGATAGAAATAATGTTTATATATATATATACACACACACACACACACACAGACACCTGTGCAAAATAAAGGAAATAAGCAAATATAAATATTTTCAAATACAAATTGAAAAAAAAAAATAAAGAGAGGTACACTTGACATTGATGTATAATAAATGACAGAAAACTCTGATCTGGATATAGACAGTAGGAGGTTAATAATCAAGTTCAAATACCTACAAAGAAGCAGGAAGGCAAAAATTAGCTTAAATGAAAAAAAGTCATTACCAAAGAAAAAGAAATGAATTTTACTAAGACAATAAAATGTAGCTTGCATACAATTATGATAAATCCTATGAAAATTAAAGGAAAAAAATACTTCATTAAAAAATTCAGCTTGCCACGCACAGTGGTGGACATCTGTAATCCCAGAGCCTCAGGAGCCTGAGACAGGAGGATTGTTATAGTTCAAAGCCAGACTAGGCAAAAACACAAGGCATTAAGCAACTCAGTGAGAGGGCTGGGGATGTGGCTCAGTGGTTGAATGCCCCTGAGTTCAATCCTTGGTACCCGCCACCCAAAAAATTCAGCTCACTGTATTGTCATTCTTCAAACTTTAACCTGAGAACTCTTGAATGCCTTAAAAGTATAGCTTTTAGAGTTTTCACAATTTTTGGAGTGATTTCCTACTCTCCTGCCATGGTAGGAATAAGAATTAATAGATAATATTTTGTTTTCTCACATATAATTTTACAAGGGATTTTCTTTCATGTGACTAATTTGGATCTGTGTCTTGTTTTGGTTGCATAAGCATTTAGCATGTACTTTAAACATGTAAGTTACATGGGCAATGGAGTTGTGCATGCAGTTTAAATATTAACTTCTTATTTTATATACTATTTCAAGGAGCACTTCATTAAATTTCCTGTGGAATGTCTCTTAACTACACCATCATTCCAATAAATGCATGGCTGAAGATAACATTTTGTCTCATTCCAAGGGTAAAGATTTATACAAGGTATAGAATAGTCTTCCACATATTTCTAAACTCACATACTATAGCTTCAAAGTATGATTTAAATATGACATTTAATTCAAAACTAAGTCCATGTCACTAATTAATAGCATTATATATGGAAATTATACTTCCTAAATTGGTAACAGTTACCACCCATTTAATGTATTTTTAACTTTTCAGTAATCAATAAAAGCGGTTTTAGTCTGTTTAATGATGGATTTATATATCAATATGATCATATTCAATTGTAAAAGGAGGGCACATAACTAAACTTATTTGTACAAAAGGATTAATGTCTATTCCTACTGGAAAAGCTAGTGAGACTAATTTTAGAATGGCTAATCTTATTAATTTATGATGGAGCTCTATTTCTCCTTTATTCACCTGGCTGCTTTATATTTTGTTGGTTTTATTCTACAGAAATCTTATCCAGTAACTTCATCATTTTCAGATTTATGTAACCTGTTCTTACTCTATGCAATATTAAAAAAATAAGAATTTCTCTCTCTCATATTCAGATTCTAGGGTAGTACTTGCTCTGCTCTCTCTGGTGACTTGAACATTTCTACCTGGACTCTACAAATCAAAGCCTAGTAACAGTTTGATCCTTGACAACATGCCTTGTAATCTTCCCAGAACAGAAGGTGGAGGGTGATAAGGAGCTCTTGGAGGCCCTCTGGCATCCATCTTGAATTTTCTTGTGAGACTATCTAAAACAGTTTCTCATTGCCTCCTATCTTCTGAGCAGGAGTGGGGATTTCTGTCCCAGACTCCTGAGAACAGAGCTTCAGAATATAAAACACTCAGCTGGATGCTGGAATGAACGCCACCACCACAGGGTAGGTCACAACTGCAGTTTTTGCCCTCCTTTTATTTTTATGCCATCTCATTCTGTGTATGGGGCAAGAATCATGAGGATTTGGCATCTTACACTCACTCTTCTTTTCATTGACTAATATAAGTACAACAGTCTTATTTAATATTTACCAGTCAAAAAATTAGGCATTGACCATGACCTTGCCTTATCATGTATGTGCTTGACACAAAGAGGAAATGCCCATACAAATGGTAATGGATAGAGAAAAAAAAAAGAAAGAA
This sequence comes from Marmota flaviventris, assembly GCF_047511675.1. NCBI lineage: Eukaryota > Metazoa > Chordata > Mammalia > Rodentia > Sciuridae > Marmota > Marmota flaviventris. The sequence continues at coordinate 138,439,045 of NC_092502.1, read as the reverse complement.
AGAATTAAACAGAAAACAACAATAACAACAAAGAAACAACTTGTCATAATATGAACAAGAGAATAAAACATTTGGAACACAGAAATATTAAATAAAAAATATATCCTTATAGTTTTAAAAAATCTCACATAATTTTTAACATTTATTTTCTATTGATTCTATGACAAATATCTATAGATTCACTGGCTTAACACAATGCAAATATATCATCATAGCATTCTGAAAGATAGAAGTTGGATAATTTTGCTAGGTTTACTCTTGGGGGCAATCTGTGTTCTTGTCTTTTCAGCTACTAGTGGCTGCCCACTTATATTATCTCATGGTTCTCTCCTCCCATTTACAAGACCAATAATATTGCATGTCTGACAACCCTTCTGTCATCACATCTCTCTCATGACAGCTTTAGAACTCATATAAGTAGATTGAGATCACACAGTCATGATAATCTGGAATAAAGTCCTTGCCTCCAGGCCCTTAGTGTAAGAATATAAGCACAGTCCCTTTTGCCATGTAAAGTAACATCTTCACTAGTCTGTGGATTAGGGCATGGGCATCTTTGGCGGAGACATTATTCACTCATCTTACTGTACACTTGCCATGAGAAATCTCTGGGAGAAGTACCTCAATGTTTAAGAAACATATTTATAGTTATGCTTGCTAAACTTGGAATGTTAGTGAGAGAGAATAGAATAAATAGCTTGAGTCCACAGTTCCAGAAGCCATGGGAGAAACCTAGAGTGAGCATTAGCAGTTGTTAGTGGGAACCACAGAAATCAAAGTATAATGATCATTATGAAAGGCATAAGCAGATGGGCTATTCAAGACTCAGGGTGTGGTCTGACATGCAGAGATGTAACTGAAAATGCGTGGGTTTTAAGAAGGAAATCAACAGGCAACTAAATTGCTAAACAACAGGCAACCAAGGAACTGGTATAGCTAAGATGTCATAATTGAAGACATCTGGATCACCACAGGAACCACAGTGCTCTATGAATCATGGTTGTGTCCTAGATCTGAACCAATTAAAAACATTCAAATGCTTTGAGAAAAAAAGAAAAGAAAGAAACATGGATGAGTCTCCTAAGCAATTCTGTTATAAGAACATAAATATCAGCAAGAAACATTGATCTGATTCTTCCTCAAGGGAACTGCCACTGTGTCTCATTACAAATCAACTACAGTTCCATCAAGAAACCTTAGTGCACTAGACTAAATGCATTTTTTATCAGGAGTAAACAGAATCCTTATGAAAGACTTGCTTGTTGTTCTAGAGTAGCCTTAAGTCAAGCTGTATATATTTACCCATTTCTTGAGGGAAGCCAAATTCCATAATTTTTGTTTAGTTTTTTTTTAATGTGGTGTTGGGAATCGAACTCAGTGCTTCACATGTGCTAGGCAAGCACTCTAGCACTGAGCCACAACCCCAGCCCTCCACAATTTTTCGTGTTAAAATATTCTCAGAAAATGACTAAATTGATATAGCATCTTCGGATAAGGAATGAAGGTTCTTATAGTAAAATATAATGAGCTAGGAGTTCTGACTTCCAAGAAGAGTCCCCAACTACTCCATGTGCTAAGGGGTTCAACATCATAGGCCTCTATGAACCAGCAATAGCACTGTGCATGGCATGCTAGATGGAATGAATACCCTGCTTCAGCAAATAACTTCAACTGATCTGCTCAGCAACCAGCAGAATCCTCCTCCTACCCTTAAGCCATGTTTTAAGAAACCTTGTGCAGAAATGTCTAAGCACTCATTTTTGTACATCATACATGTGCTTTATACATAAATATCTGCACTTACTTATGTGCAATATCATCAGAAAAGTTGATTATTACTTAATATAGGCTATACAGTGCTTTCATTGCAAAAACGAATTCTGGTTTATAATTATCAATTTCCTTTTTACAGTCCTTGCTTTATCTAAGATCAAATATTTTAAATATCAATATAGCCACAAAAATGTGTATTAGGTACATGTTTTAATTCCTCAAACATCCCTTGCAATTGTTCTTTTTTATAAAATTAATTATTAAAATATAATTTTAAAGAGTAGGGCTTGAAAACATTCCCATAAGTGCTAATATTAATTATCATTTTCTATTGAAGATGAAGTACTGAACCATTTACTTTATTGGACTATATGAAAAGAACTTGGAAGTTGGAATAGTAATGTTAATCTGATAAATTTATGTTTTTATATCTCAGAAGTCTACAGACTAGCTGTTTGTTTTTGTCAACAAAGTTTTACTGGAACATAGCAACACTCATTAATTTATGTATTGTGTATTTCTGGTCTTACATGGTAATAGCTGATTTGAGTATTTGCAAGATCTTCTTTGCCCATAAGTTTAAAAAACTCTCCAGTCCTTTATAGAATGAGCATGTCAATCTCTGGATTATATCAGCAAGGGCAGAAGCATAGACACATAGAAGGAAGGGCTTTCACCTAATGGAAATTGAAGTGAACTTTTAATTTACTTATTTGGAGATACTTATTTGTTTTTCTTCTCCAAGTAATAAACAGAAGCCTGATCCTCTTATGATAATAGATGACATCACATTTGTTTTTTATCGATGACATCATACTGATACAGCTGGGAAAAAGGAAATAAATGGAACTTTAGATGTTTTTATCCTTCATCTGGGTGGCATATGAACATTATTCAAATATAGAGATCTGCCATTTCATTGAAGAGTCATATTTGCATCAAAAAAAAAAAAAAAAGAAAGAGAAAGAGAAAGGAAATTCTCCAATTAGTCTGAGTATAAAATCCTGTAAATCAGCAGATTAATGAAACTTATTCGGCAAACTGAAAAGCCATATAATGTTTTCAGCAATCTGTTATTTTGATAATCAGCCTAAAGGCAAATATTGTATTACTCTGGCTTCAAGAATACTAAAGTAGATATTATAGAGTGAAAAGAAGCAATTGAAAACTACATGGATGATATTATGGAAAGTTTTAAATGAAATTAATAACTTTAAATCCCATGAATTTTTATAAAAATGAATTTTACACACACATTTTTCCATAAAATAATATACTGGCAAATTGTTAATAAAACTATATAATTAAAATATGATACTCTACATTCATGATAATTATCACTATCACATAAAATGCCAATCATTCTGTAACCCTTTAGTACCTTTAATTGTATTTAAAAATAGGTAATAAATTCTGAAGTACTAAATTAAGGAGTGTGGGATATTCATCTATTGGAGTAAAGACACAAATTACTAAGTGGACTGAAAACCAGAAATCACATTCTTATGTTGACACTTCTTTTTTGTTTGTTTATTTGTTTGTTTGTTTGTTTGTTTAGTTGTAGTTGAACACATAGTATTTTTATTTATTTTTTATGTGGTACTGAGGATTGAACCCAGTGCCTCACACATGGGAGGCAAGTGCTTTACCACAAAGCTACAGCCCCAGCCCTCATGTAGACACTTCTTAGAGGTCTTGGGGGATGAGAAGCAATTGTGACTAGCATGAGGCTGTTGTGTCAAATAATAATAAAAGACCAAATACTTATGTTCTAATCCAATATATGATTTCAGTATCTGGAAAGTAAACTAAGGATTTCAAAATCGGAAGTTGGAAAGTGAAATTTGGGGTGTGTTTCTGTTTTGACTTGACTTTCACCTCATTTCATTAAATTTCTTTTTAGGATATGAGATTAAGCTTAGTAATGAAATTAAAATCTGCTATCATGTAAACTTTCCTGCCTAGTTGAAATGATGGCCCATAAAATGCTCATCCAGAATATGTTCATTTGAAACTCTGACTATGGATGAATGTTAGGCCACGTAGAATTTGAAGAAAAAAGTAATGCTTTTCTAGTTCCATCATCAATAAAGTAATGTCCATTAATTTTATTTGTACTTCCATGAATATTAAATGAGTAAAATTGGTACATGAACAGTATATGTGGCAACATGTTTAATTTGACAATTTTATTATCTAATTTGACAATTTTATTATCAAATTTTTATTATGACTTTGGCTATTAGTGTCTATGATTGAAAATGTTTTATTTATTTATTTATTTTTAAATCAAGTCAGCTTCCTGGTGAGGAAGCCTATCAAAACTTGAACTTTGACTTTGTATCTACATGTGGTTTTCACTCCATTGACTCATCAACTACATCCATTTAATATGTAAATTGCAGATCAATAATTCGTATGAAATACTGGAATTTTGGTTTTAGGTGTCTCATTTATTTAATGTGTACAATAAACTTGTGTAGAAAACAGAGTTTCATTTAAAAAATTGCTGAAATTTGGGGTGTGTTTCTGTTTAGACATCATACTACCTCATTTATTCCTTCCTGGTATAAAGTATTCCTAGACACTTTCAAACTCACAAAATGTTTAGTAAAAAAAAAAAATGTTTAGGTTTTTGTTCAAGTTTCCTGATGACAAAATCAGTTATCATTTGAAAACTGTCCTAACCTTTACCTTAGGATTTATTAGATTAAAATCTTTGCCCTTATCTTTCAATTGGTATCTTGCTTAAAGATAGACTGATTATAGAAGAGGAATCTAACAGCCTAATGTAGAGAACTGCCTCTCCTTAATTCGATGTAATTATTCATTCCTCAGTAGAGTACTAGACTGCAGAATGCTTCCTCTTAGAGAAAAAAATGGCCCCATTTGCACTCTTGATTTGCCTTACAATCTAGATTATTTGTCAGTGCCTAGAGTGTAGAATAGTATATCAGTTTTATTTCTCTACTGCAAATCTGCCCATTTTAAATTTTATTTTCATAAGATTTCTTTATCCACCTTCTCTAAATATCTACTCATCTTCTTATTACCTCAGTCAGTTATCATAGATCACCAAAATTTAAATTGCTTACAATCAGGACATATTACTTATCAAAGGCATATCTTATACTCACAACCTACTTTTTCAGCCTAGACTATTACTTTCTACCCATAAACTTCTGCCACTCTCTTCCCTGACCATGAAACTCTCTTTAAATCTTCAAGACATGATTAAAATTATGTCTCCAGTGGAATATGCTCCCTATTGGCCATTGATTCCAATTCTGTTATAGTCTGAATACAGTTTGTCCTCCAAGTTGGAAGTTTGGTCCCCAAAATGGCAATATTAAGAAGTGAGTAGGCCTAGTGGAATGTCATTAGGTCTTGCTGAGGTCTCTGCATTTGGAAGAGATTGAAATAGTTCTTATGGGTTACTAAGTTACTTCTCATGAGAAGTTTATTGTGAGTGGCCCACGTTCTGGCCACTTTACCTTTCTACTCTGTGATGTGATCCCTTCCTCCCACACGAATTCTTGCAGTTGTGCTGTCATCCACCATGAGGTCCCCATTGAAAGCTGGCCATGCCCTCAAACTTCCAAAATTATGTGTTAAATAATTTTTAATAAGCCACCCACCCTAATATATTTTGCTGTTACTGAAAATAGACTAATACAAATACCTAGATGATTAGTGGTCAAGCATTCTCAGTTAACTTTTCTCTAATAATTTCAATTTTCCACTAATACCTTTGCATGGCTTTTTGCGCATACTGTTTCTATACACACACACACACACACACACACACACACACACACACCAAATACATGATAAAAAGAGGGGAAAGGTGGTTTCAAGGGAAATGATAACTTCATAGGAAGATCAAGTTTAAGGAGGATTTTTTAATCTTAACTGGAACAACTTATATTTGATCATTTTACAGAGAAATACACAACCTTACTCAGTGATATTTTGAAGTAATCCTGGTTCAGACCATAAGCCCACATTTATAATACTTCTTTGGAGAATGCTCACTTATTGACATATAGTCAGGAATGAGTTGGTCAGATTCTTTAGATTTCTATTAGTTAATATATTTTTTGAAAAAGTTTTGAAGCAATTTTAGTTTAATTAAAGGCTCTCTTTAAGTACATTGTATTTCTTTTCTGGTTCGTGTTCTAAATTTAGTTTATTCCCTAAAGCTACACACTTGCAAATATTTCTATGGACAGTAACTAAAAAAAAAAAAAAAACAACTTTCATTACCGTTTGAATTGGTTTATATTTGAGATGAAGTGATATCCTCTTTCAGTTGATTCTGAACAAATCATATGAAGTGAATCTATAAAATCCAAGTTAAAGCACACATAATTTCAAAAGTGACATCATTATATTATTTACGTATAATTTGGTAATTTATAATTTTGGAATAAGTATTTATGCAAGCTTAGACAGTTATGTAAGAGATGAAATTTAAAGAAATGCAATAGTTTAAATTGACAAATTTATAACCTAAAAAGATTTTATAGGAGCCTAATTTTGTCATCCACTCAGGTTCCTATTAGGCTGCAGTAATCGATTAGCTGGGCTGTACTCTAGTCTGTTAACTTGTTAATTTTTTTAGAAGATATTCTGCCTCCACATATACACACACATGGTTGGCAGCTTTTATTTCCCTGAATGGCTGTGTTCGAGGATCCTGTATTCTTACTATTCTTTGGCCAGAGAGGCCACCCAGCTTTTACAAACTGTAATGTTTTACCACAAAGATGTCTCTGAAGTCTTGAAATATGGCAGCTCAATTTAACTAAAATGAACAGAAGAATCTCTCTCATCTTGGGAGAAACCAGTCTCTCTTTTAAATGACTTATACCACAACCAGAATAATGTATGTTTGAGTAAGTATAAATCAACTGGGATTTGAGATCGTAATTATATCTGCAAAAGCCCTCTTCATCATTATTATATTAAACATAACACTGGAAGGACAGTCTATCAGAAGATCTTTTTTCTAGTGTGTTTGAATACACAGCACATTATTGTTATCTATAGTAACCCTACAGTGGAAAAGCACATCAGATATTCTTGCCCCTATCTAAAGGCAATTCAATGATCATTGATCAGCTCCTCCTTATTTCTTCCTTTATCCTATTCTTTTCATCTTCTGATAGCCACTATTCTACTCTCAACTTCAATGAGATCAACTTTGAGAATTTTATTTAGTACAGCCAATTATAAAAACAGCTGAGGCTGTAGCTCAGTGGTAGAGGGCTTGCCTTGCATGTGTAAGGCACTGGGTTTGATCCTCAGCACCACATAAAAATAAATAAATAAAGATACTGTGTCTATCTACAACTAAAAAAAATATATTCTGAAAAACTATTATGAATGGTCCTCAAAAAATTAAAAACATTGAACTTACCTATGATTCAGAAACCCCACTACCTGGTAGAAATTCAAAGGAAATAAAATTAGTATGCTTAAAGGATATCTGCAGTCCCATGTGCATTGCAACACTGTCCACACAGCAGAAAAAAACAATCTAAGAGTCCATCAAATGATGTATAAAGAAAATGTGGTGCACATACCATGGAATACTATTTCTCTATAAATGAAATAAAATCTTGTCATTTGTGACAACATGAATGGAACTGAAGATTATTATGTTAAGTAAAATAAACCAAGCACAAAAAGATAATTGCTGCATTTTTGATCTCACTCACATGTGGAATCTGATAAAGACCTAGGACGTACCAATTTTGTAAACATAGTCATTTAGACCTAAAGGCAAGATAGTAAATCTCACCAAAAATCAATTAAAAAAATAAGAATCTAGATAAAATGAATGCAAAGTTCACTATACTTAGTGCAAAGTGACAAGTACAAATCCAACTTTAGTAACTTGGAATAACTAATTCTAAACTATAGTGAATAAATGAGATGTTTAGACATTAGCTTTAAGAAATTAATTATTGTTACTCATGAGTCATGCTATGTATCACTGATAGAGAATATAATTTCTTAAAGCATGATAGCAATTCACTCTTTGACAATCATTTCTTATTATTTTCAAATATCAGTTATATTTTCTTTCTTAATACTTAAAAACTGTCAATATTAAGTGATAAATGTCAAGATAAAATCATGGAAATCCTTTTTGATAGTGTTTTTATTAGCTCTTTATCCTTATGACCAAAATAACTGACAAGAACAACTTAGAGGAGGAGGAAGAAAAGTTTATTTTGTCTCATGATTTTGGAGGTTTCACTCCATGGGTGGCTGAACTGTATTCCTGAGGGCATAAAGTGAGGAAAAGCATCATGGCAGAAGAGTATGGCAAAGGAAAAACAGGTCAGCTATTGGCAGTCAGAAAGCAAAGAGAACAAGAGGAAAAAGGAACAAGCCATGTTCTACCAACCAACATTTACCACCCAGTAATCTGTTCACACTAAAACTCTATCAAATGAATCATTCACTGTTCAGCCTATGACTTTCATGATCTTTTTGATTAGAGCATGAAAGCCATAGGCTAAGCAGTGAACTAATTCCCACATGCCTAACCTGAGATTTATTTAGGGACATCTCATATTCAAATCATAACAACCTCAAAGAGTCCTCTTAGTCTTAAAAGTTATGCCATTGCCAAAAAGTCCAACTCCAAAGTTTCATCTCAGATTCAAGGCAAACTCTTGGCTGTGAGCCCCTGTAAATATCAAAAGCAATTTGCATATATCCAGTGTACAATGGCACAGAGTACACATTTCCATCCCAAAAGGGAGAAATGAGGTTATTTAAAAAAAGGGGGGGGGATAGGACCCAAACAAGATCAAATTCCTGCTGGGGAAACAAATACTGGGGCTCCACTTCTAGCATCTAGGCCACCTATTGGTGAGATGTGACCCCTAAAGGACTTGGGCAACTCCCCCTCTATGATCATGGTGGTTGTAGTGTTACCACTGAGTCTTTGCTCCCCAAATTCTGAAGTATAACACCAGGGAAGCATGCCAAGGCAAGGGTAGAGTGGAAAGTAGAAGGCTTTACTAAAGAATGGCAGAAAAGACTTCCTCCAGGAAGAAGGGGATGCAAAAGCAGGAACTGTGAAAAAAGGAGGTCTTCCCTCTTTTATATCTTTTTTATATATCTTTTTATATCTTTTATATCTTTTTTTATATCTTTTTATATCTTTTGTCCTCTCACATTCCTGTCCTTTATTTCCCTCCATCCTGCATGTGATGGGGGATGCAGGTGGGAAGGTCAAAAGGTGGGAGACAGGTAGATGGGCCAGGAGGGATCTGGGCAGGAATGGCATAAGGTTATTGGATTAGCACCTCCCTGTTTCACCAGGAGCTACTTCATTAACACTTCTTTAGGACTGGCCTGGAGCCTTGAGGACATTAGCATTTCAATTTCCCTGGTTCTTATTCTGGTTTTCCTTGGCTCAGATAGGACTCCATTTTCTTTATGAACTCCATTTTCAATATGGTATTCATTTTCTTTATTGGGCTCAATATTAGACCCAATTTACCTAAATACACTAATTGCCTATTTTTAAATCTGGCTCCAGTAGCCCTTATGGCTTCATTCTTGGCCTGCATCTGTTCACAGTTATCAGCTTTCCTTAGCAGATATTTTACATTACTGTCATCTCTTGATTTCTGGTCTTCATTCAAGTTTTGACTACATTCTCACAGCTTCATACATGGCCCTCTCAGGGGCTGACTACAGAGTTTTCAATCCTGCTGTACTTTACCTAGCCTCCAAGGCCTTCCTTTAAATATCCCTTTCAAATCTTAGTGGAGACCTCCATGTCTCCCTAATTCCAGCACCTTGCATCCCTGCAGAACTATCATGATATAGATGACATCAAGTTTTGTCACCAGCATAAATAGTTGGTGGGCCATGTTTGACCTTGGCCAAGAGAACCTCTAAGTACCTGGGTGACTGCAAATGTTGAACCAAATCTTGGGAAAATAATTTCCTAGGTACCCTTGTATGAACCTTGGGCCCCTTTGTTCTCTTAAAGGAGTCATCATTTGTATAACTTTCAGACTGTCATGGGTATGGTCTTGCAGATTCCTGAGATGTACTCATTTTTCTACTGTCTCTGCAGAGTACTTGTAAGGTCAGGTAGCAGCGACCCAAAGGAGGCAGGTTTAAAAAGTCTGCTGAACAAGGCTTGATTGAGATTTTGCTCCCAGGCGGGACCCTCAAACCAAAAGAGTGGGTCTAAGGAGAAGTGAATGGGGGGGCTCCACCTAGCTGGAATTTTTATTGGGCTTAGGGCAGGAAGGGAGAGCTTGGGACAGGAAAAGGGGTTTTTAGAGTCGCTTGTCCTACTGGGGTTGGTCAGGGGGAGCTGGCTAAGGTCCAGGATTGGCCAGGAGACCCCGCTGATTGATAGGCAGTTCCCTCAGTGGATTGGTGTTTCTTTCCTGTGTGCGGATGCTTGGTGCTTTGTTCCTCAGCCACCTCCATTGACCTGAAAATACTAAGCTTCTCATTAGTGGAGATAATCTCTTCAGCAACTCCATCTTCCTTGGATCCAATTTTATTGAAATTTTCTGGCCACACCTCAAGTTTTTATCTTCTTGGCTTTTTGCTTCTAAACATTATAGTAAACCTGGTTAAAAACAGCTAGCAATATTTATGCCACTAACTGAGTACTGTGTTGCTTTCAAATTTTCTTTGCCAATTAATGAGTTCACTATCTTTAATTTTGGTCTAACATCAAGTATCTGAACATGGGAAAAATAAAGACAAGCTTCATGCCAAAGTATAATAAAATTGGTCTCTAGTCTAAGTTCCAAAGAGTCTTCTTTCTGTCTGAACATTATGAGCCCAGTCTTTGCTCTGTGCACTCCTTTGGGCATTCTGGTGTTCTGAGCTCCCACCCAAATTACTCTTGAGCTCTCCTTACAACATTCTGATACTCTGTAGTCTACATCACTAAACTTTTCAAAATGACTCCTGTAAATCAGTTTCAAAATCTTCTGCACCAATAGACAGATTGGTTAGAGAAATGACTTCATCTTTTGGAACAAATTTCTTGTGACATGGACATGAACTTTTAGAGACCAGGCCTGGAATGTATGAAGTGTCTTCCCAAAATGCTCATGTGTTCATGGAGGAGGTGAAATGATTTGAACATGCAAGCTATAAACTAATCAGTAGATTAACCCATTTGATAGATTAACAATTTAACAATTGTAATTAATGAACTGGGTGATAAATGTAGGCAGCTTGGTCATGGTTTAAAGAAGTAGGTCACTGGGGGCATGTCCTGGGGACTGTATTTTATTCCTGGGTCCTTGTTTGCTCTCCATCTGCTTACTGGATACAATGAACTCAGAAGCTTTCCTCCATCACAACTTTTTTCCATGATGCTCTGCCTTGCCTCACTTAAGAATGATAGTATTGTGTGAACTTGGAATAAAACTGAGAGTTCAAAACAAGCATTGTCTCCTCTAAATTGTTTTTAAAAGGTATTTAGTAACTAGCAATGAAAATATGACTAATAAGGTACTCAAAATCAAAATCATAGCAGTTAATTTTCTGAAGTACTATTGACTTAGTAATTAGAAATAAATTATATATATATATATATATATATATATATATATATATATATATATATATTTCTGATTTAATTGATGATGTTCTCTTGGCCACAAGTGTTGCTATGCCAGGGTGTATGATATTTAATTTGAGGATATTTGAAAAGATGAGCTTAATTTTTTCATGTTTTCTAGAAGAATTTTTGGGTTTTTTTCTTATTTTTCTTCATTATTAATAATGCAGACATAACACGTCTATGCAGCTGTAACTCTAATCACACATACAAACACACAAACAAGCACACACACCTACCACATATACAGATAGTAGATTACAAGAACTTAAAATAATGAAGGATTATCAATATCTAAAGAAGTATGCAGAATTAGTACTTAGATATATCTAAATCATGTGTGTGTATTTAAGCCAATTATAGCTTATAACAATGACTTTTTCATCCATACCACAATAATTAAAACAATGGCAAATCAAAACTAATTTCTAAATGCTGCTAGCCAAATTCAGTTGATATCTATGCTTTTGCCCTGATTCAAAGTAACATACCTCTCATAATTTAAAGTGAGTCTTCTATAAAATTTTTGTTTCACTTCTTGAAATTTTCTCATTTCACAAATTCACTCTTTTCAACATGTAAACATCCACTTACCCTTCTTATACTTACAACATCTTTTCTTAACTCTTTTTTTTTCTCTTTAAGATACCTGGTGGTGCTTTGTTTCTCTAGAAACTAATTTAGGAGCACAATTTTTTGAATGAGTGTTGGTTTTCAGCTTTTAATTCTTCTTCACCTATTTTCTCTGCATTTAGGTTTCTTTCTTCACTATTGTTCTTCAAGTAAATTTACTGGACAATTTTTAATTTCTTACTATAAAATATATAGCTTCACCTTTCCAACCCCAGTGGACTATTGGATATAAAATATGCCTTATAGTCATCTCAAATATAACAATTTCAAAACTGACCCTGGAGAAATGCAAATCAAAATTACTGTAAGAGTTTTATCTTACTTCAGTCAAAATGACAATTATCAAGAATAGAAATAATAATAAATGCTGGGGATGATTTGAGTGGAAAGGTACAGTCATCCATTGTTTGTGGGAGTGCAAATTACATAGCTACTCTGGAAAAAAGTATGAAGGCTACACACACACACACACACACACACACACACACAGTCAGGGGGCAGGCAGACAGTGTGCAGAGCCACAAGAAAGTGACATGTGGGCTATGGTCAGCAAAGCCATAGGACAGGGCTGCCTAAGTCCATAAGAGGCCTACTTTCTATCACCAGGTAGTAAGCATATTGTCCATGAAATTTTAGAATTTAATTTTTCCCTGCAGGGTTTTGATTTTGCTTTGTACCTATACAGTTTATTGCCCTATTCTTCTATTTTATAATAGGAGTTCTTTTCCTGTGTCTGTCCCATCATTCTATCTTAAAAGTACATAACTGAAAAATAAAAGGATGTCATAGGGCTCATTGTCAAGTTTGCTTTTGGTCTTGGTGGAGATTTTGGACATGAACTTTTGAGAACTACTGGCACAGTTGACTTTGGAACTCATTTACTGCTGAAAAGGATTAATTTTGCTCTATGAGATGGACAGGAGTTTATGGGGCAAAATAAGGTCCATATGTTTCAAGCATTGTAGTATTGGAAGATGCTACAAATTTTAATAGTGAGGGCTAATAAGAGGTCCTAAGTCACTGATGATGAGCCTTCAAAGGAGATTTTTAGGGGCACACTCTTGCTGTGCTTCCTGACTTGTGAGATGAGTGGTTTGTTAGAGAAGTAGAGCTGCCTCATTTTGGTTTGGAGCCTCCAGACCATAAGCTAAATAAAACTTTAATCTTTATAAGTTATTTGTTTTGGATACTTGATTTCAGTAATGTGAAGTCTAATAATATGCAGAAGATAACCAGAAATTCCCATAGTGCAAGAGAAAAGGAAGGCATTTGCATGAGTTACAAAACCATGTAAGTATCTACCAAACACTGTGTTTCTGTTTATTCATTTAACTTGTGTATAAAGACCTTTTCCACTTTTACCATTTAAGGAAATCCTACTAAAGCTCCAAATCTCATTTGAAATGCCACCTTCTCTCACAAAATCAAAAAATCCATGAGCTCTTTGAAGGGTACACTATTAGTTCTTATAATTATACTCTTCATGAATATCTTAACAAACATTTGGTATATATTTGCTTCATAATTTAATTAACTCTTCTTAAGTTTTTACCTTAATTATTATGGCTGGTCCTTTTACAGCTGCAAACATTCTGATAACTGAAAATAACCTTTCCTTCTCTTTCACATATTAGATTGGATTTGCCCTTTTCTCCTCTTTATCTCATTCTCTTTGGTTGAAAAAGTCAAGTCTCAAAGTCGCCCATGTCCTTAAAATTCCTCTTTTGTGTAAACATTGTGGATGTGCTACACATATGCCTGTGCTCATGTAAACGAGGGTAATTCTCTATTACTAGATGTCTACTTTATCCTACCTATGTTCCTATTTATTCATTTATTTATTTTAAAGACAGAAAGAGAATTTTTAATATTTTTGTTTTGTTTTGTTTTCGGTGGACACAACATCTTTATTTTATTTGTATGTGGTGCTGAGGATCGAACCCAGTGCCCCGCACATGCCAGGCGAGCATGTTACCGCCTGAGCCACATCTCCAGCCCGTATGTTCCTATTTAAATCTTATGACTCACATAAGCCACAGTCCCTGACTCCAATGTATGCTTTATTCACATTGTTTTATTGCCTTTCTGCCTATATGTTTTTTTAATTTTTTTCTGCAGAAAACCATCTGCAAATTTTCAAGATGAGAACACAGAAATTTACTCAATTAAGTAATATAGAAAACTTTAATCCTCTTACTCTCTTTCCCACCCAAGAAAATCTGATTTCTTTTATATCTTTAAAAGCAGGACATTAGTAAGGACTAGATATTCACACTATGCAATTTCTAGGAAATATTAACAAAGTATTAATTTTGATGAGTTTTAATTGAAACATTCATTTGATAAAGTATTAATTTTGAAAGAAAAATTACATAAAACTGTTCTAATAGGTATTTTGAAATTACCTAAAAGTTCTAATTCTTAAGACAGCATTATTATACTCTTTTGTGTATCTCTTTATAAACCAATAGTACCTAGCCACACTTGCACATGCTGCTCCAAAATACAGGAATTAAGACTATTTCAATATCAGGGTGATAACCCATATCTTCAAAAAACTACTTTGAAACAGTAGTTTGGAATGCTTTCTGCCATTTATTACCCATGTGACCTTGAATACCTTAGTTGATTTCTGCTATCCTTTTTTTCCCCAGTTCCAAAACCAGGTTAAGGATACCTACTAGCTTGCTTATATGTAGTTAAGTTTGAATAGCATAAATTCTTAACATGCCTGAATCAAAGAAGAAATTTAATGGTTTTTTAAAAGATTAATATATCCACCCAAAGTTGGATTAAAATAGACAAATTCTGATTGCCTGCTAATTCTTTGAGTTGCAGCTCCCTTTCCATCAGGTCAGGCACAATACATTAGTAATAACCCAGTGTCTCAAATTAGATAACCTCTTAAAGAAGTGTGAGTTTGTCATATTTTCTCGAAGAAAAAACTATCTAAAGCTTTGTCTCATTCTGATAAGAGCTACTTCTAACAGGAAATCCAATTTTTGAAATAATTCATAGGAGAACACATGTTCTTAAGGACACCATCTTTAGCTTTGTATCTGTTGCAAGAGAATGACTGGCAAATTTAAAGGGTGTATTTTCCTCTGAGTTTTAAGAGGCTATCTTTCAGGTTGATTTTAGGATCTGTAAAATGTTGATAACAGCCTGTCAGAGTTGATGTGTTTACATTGATTTTTCATTGGGCATGCTACATACATATTGTGTAAAGTGACTGTCCTTAGAGAGTACCTTATGCCATTTTCAAAAATCACTGTTAGTTTGGAAAAAAAGAATCAGATGACTTACATCACCAATATTCTGAAAGTGCTATCACTTTTGCTTTAATAAGGTAATGTATAATAGCAGAAAATATTGGGGTTAATGAAATATAAATTTAGATTCTTCAATATCTTAAATATGTGGATATGCAGTAAAATATAAAATGTCCTACAAGCCTAAAAATATATTAAGATTATATCTTTTTAAATTAATGAAAAAATCAATTTAAAATGTTTCTATTATAATTTATCTTTTCACCTATAATGACAAAATGTATTCTTATATATATCATAAAAATACTTGTATTTTTACTGATGAATGTGCCCAAACATTAAGTGAAGAAGAACAGTTATAAACCCTGGTCATAAGGCACTGTCACCATTGTCTTACAATCAAGAAAACGGAGAGGAAATAGTTGAAATAAAAATGCCAAAACCATTAAGAACAATAATTTGAATCATGTAAGAACAGGTTTCTTGGAGCACACAAAAGAGACAAAGCTTTTTACTAAAAAAGAGCTAAAGCTCTCAATCTTATCCTGTAGCCAGCAGTTTCTTTGTGTGGTGTAGGAGTACATAATGTTATTGAATCATTAAAGCAAAGGAAATGTAAAAATGTCGTTTTGGAGTTCCAGAAAAGTATTCTTCTTGATGTGCACTGTAAAATTACCTTATTCATTATCATTCAATGACTATATATAGATCGTTACACAAAGTCCTTCTGGGTATGTTAAACTGAAAAGCATTCTGGTAACATCAAGAGTCCATTAACATCAGTGAATATTGTACTTACATACTTTATTTTTTCTTTATATCTACATACCTTTTCAGTAATTTTATCTCTCTTAAGAATTGCTCAAACAGGGATTCTAGGATCCTGCTATCATCTTTATGTAATTCTCTAACATATGTACAGTCTCTGCATTGAGTCTCTGGACTGTGAAGTCACATTCCAGACTGAAAGAGCATTTTCTTTATTAATATATAATCCATATTTAGTTTTAACTGATGTTTTGAATGTTGTGTTTATTTTAGTTAGGTTAGCTATTCAAAAACATCTTCTTTTGAATTCTACCTATGCCTTTTTTAAAGTACTAAGGTTAATTTTGTATATCTTCTTGTTAAAGATCATGAAAAGAGTACACGATTCCAGTAAAGAAGACATAGAAAAGGTATAAAATAAAGACAAAATATTTCCTAAGCAAATCTCACCATTTTTACTAATGTATTACTATAATCTATATCTTATATAGTTATACACATAAAAATATGTTTTAATAGTGTAAGGTTGTTCTATTAATAAAATAGTACCATAAAATCTCCATATTTTTTACTTTATCAGAATTCTTTAATAATTATTTTGTAAACTGCCACTTTAAATTACCTCCAAGAAAACTTCCAAATATTTGGCCCATTTTTCCAAGTAGTACTTTTTTGGCATATTATAAATCATTGGTACAAACATAAACAAATGAAACATGAGACTTCAACCTTCAAGAGATCTAAGGAATGTCCATCATAAATATGAAGAAAATGTAGGCTCAACAGTACAATATATTCATTCAGGTACTGATGTCCATAACAAGACCTCTAAAGCTCACAAAATGAAACCAAAAATCAGTAAAGAGGATGGCATGAAATTAAAACTTCGGCACAGCAAAAGAAACAATTAAAAGCATAAAGAGAAAGCCTATAATAAAATGAGATCATCTTTGCCAGTTGCTCTTGTGACAGGGGATAAATATACTGAATGTGTAAAAAAATAACATCAATAAAATCATGAATTGAGCAAAATAACCAACAGACATTTCTCAAAAGAAAAAAAATATATCAATGGCTAACACATAGATGAAAAAAAAAAAAGTTCAACAAGGTTCCCTACAATGTAGGAAATTCAAATCAAAACTACATGGAAATTTCATCTCAGTCCAGCTGGAATGGCAATAATCAAGACAACAATAATAAAGGCTGGAGAGGACAGGGGAAAACAACTTTCATACATTGTTGGTAGAACAGAAAATTAGTACAACCACTCTGAAAACCAGTGTGGAGATCCTCAAAAGACTAAGAATGGAACTCCCCTATGACTTACCTCTCCCATTCCTTGGCATTTATTCAAAAGAACTAAATAAGTACACTATAGAGATACAGGCACAGCACTGTTTATAGAAATGTAATTCATGATAACCAAATTATACAAATATTCCAGATGCCCATCAACAGCTAAATGAATAAAGAACGTGTGAGACACACACACACACACACACACACACACACACACACACACACCATGGAGCTTTACTCAACCATAAAGAAAAATGAATGTATGGCATTTGGTGCTAACTGGATGTTACTGAAGAACATCATGAAAAGTGAAATAAGTTAGAGTTCAGAAAGTCAAGGGTTGGATGCTTTCTCTCATATGTGGAAGCTACAGCCAGATAAGGGAAAAAAGAAAAGGGAAACAAAGGAATAGATAAGGGAAATGAGTGGGGAGGGAGTAGGGAATGGAAAAAAGAAAGTGCCAAATAAAACTGACCAAGTTATGCTAAGTATGTATATGGATATGCCACAGTGGATTTCACCATTATCTATATCTATAAAACACCAATTAAAAATAACTAACTGTAAATAAAAGGAATACCAATAGACTAGAGAAAGGTGAATAGGGGAGATAGGAGGAGAGATAAAGAAAAAAAAAATACTGGGGACTGAAGTGGAACAAATTATATTCCATGCACGTATGAATATGTTAACATGAATTCGGATATTATGTATCACTATAATGCACTAATTGAAAAATTAAATTATGACTGCATTCAACTAAAAAGAAAAAAAAGGAATTATCTTTACAGAAAATGGGATATCTAGACAACTAGAAAGGAGTTCAAAAGAACAAACTACAATAGCTCAACAACTTTATCTAAGCAAAATAAAGCACAGATAAGAAAATACAATTTTTTTTTTGGGGGGGGAATGGCATCGAGAATTGAACTGAGGGGCACACAACAACTGAACCACATCCCCAGCCCTATTTTGTATTTTACTTTGAGACAGGGTCTCACGGAGTTGCTTAGTGCCTTGCTTTTGTTGAGGCTGACTTTGAACTCTCAATCCTCCTCAGTCTCCCAAGCCACTGGGATTACAGGCATTTGCCACTGATTCTGGTAAATAACATTTTTTTTTTTACTTAAGTTTCACCACTATGGGAATAACAGATCCAGTTTAATACACACTAGCATATCAGATATACCTCTGGATACTTTGGTTATTTCTTCAAATTTAATGTTACAGGGTGTAGGTGGAGCCCAGCTGTGATGTCAGGAGGATGAGTCAGGAGGATCTTGTTTCAAAGCCAGTCTCAGAAATTTAGTGAGACCCTAGGTAACTTAGGGAGACACTGTCTCAAAATAAAAATATCAAAATTACTGATGTGGCTCAGTGATTAAGTGGCCCTAGGCTAAGTGCCCAGTACCAAAAATTAAAAATCAATCAATAAATAATTTTTAATTTGTTTTAATTAGTTATACATGACAGTAGAATGCATTTATGCACTTTGCTATATCATACATAAATGGGATACAATTTCTCATTTTTCTGAGTGTACATATTGCAGAATCATATTGGCCATGCAGTCACATATATACATATAGTATTAATATCAGTTTCATTCTGCTAACTTTCCTATTCCCACGTCCTCTCCACTCCCCTCCCATCACTTCCCTCTATTTAATCTAAGGTAACATTATTCTTCTCTATTGCCCCCCCATCCTATTGTGAATTATCATCTGCATATTAATGAAAACAATTGGCCTTTGATTTTGTGAAATGGCTTATTTCACTTAAAATGTTATTCTCCAGCTCCAACCATTTACTGGCAAATGCCATAATTTTACTCTTTTTAAAGCTGAGTAATATTCCATTGAGTATATATACCACATTTTCTTTATTCATTCATTTATTGAGGGACACCTAGGTTGGTTCCATAGTCTATCTATTTTGAATTGAACTGCTATAAACATTGATGTGGCTGCATCACTATAGTATGCTGATTTTAAGTCCTTTGGGTATAAACCAAAGAGTGGGATATCTGGGTCAATTGATGGCTCCATTCCCAATTTTCTGAGGAATTTCCATACTGCTTTCCATAGTGGTTGCACCAATTTGTAATCCCATCAGCAATGTATGAGTGTTACTTTATTCACCACATTCTTGGCAACAATTATTGTGGCCTATATTCTTTTTTTCTTTCTTTTTTTTGTTTGAGAGAGAGAGAGAAAGAGAGATAATTTTTTAATATTTATTTTTTTAGTTTTCGGAGGACACAACATCTTTGTTTGTATGTGGTGCTGAGGATCAAACCCGGGCCACACGCATGCCAGGCAAGCGCACTACCACTTGAGCCACATCCCCAGCCCTATTGTGGCCTATATTCTTGATGATTGCCATTCTGGCAGGAGTGAGATGGAATCTTAGGGTAGTTTTGATTTGCATTTCTCTAATTTCTAGAGATGTTGAACATTTTTTTATATATTTGTTCATCAATTGTATTTATACCTGGGAATCAATCTAATAAAAGAGGTGAAAGACCTCTACAATGAAAACTACAGAAAACTAAAGAAAGAAATTGAAGAAAATATCAGAAGTTGGAAAAATCTCCCATGCTCCTGGACCAGCAGAATTAATATTGTCAAAATGGCCACTACCAAAAGTGTTACACAGATTTAATGCAATTCCAAACAAAATCCCAATCACATTCTTCATAGAAACAGAAAAAGCAATTGTGAAATTCATTTGTAAAAATAAGAGACCCAGAATAGCTAAAGCAATCCTTAGCAAGAAAAGTGAAGCAGGAGGCATCACAATTCTAGACCTTAAACTATACTAAAGAGCTATAGTTATAAAAACAGCATGGTTTGGCCCCAAAATAGACTTGTAGACCAATGGTACAGAATAGACAACACAGAGACAAACCACATAAATATGGCTATGTCGTTCTAGATAAAGGTGTCAAAAACATTCATTGGAGAAAATATAGCCTATTCAACAAATGTTGCTGGCAAAACTGAAAATCCATATGCATCAAAAAGAAATTAGACCTCTATCTCTCACCCTGCACAAAAATCAACTCAAAGTGGATCAAAGACTTAGACACTAGAACAGAGACCCTGTGCCAAATAGGAAAAAAAAGGCCCAAATCTTCATGATGTCGGCCTAGGATCTGACTTCCTTAATAAGACTCCTAAAGCACAAGAAGTAAAATCAAGAATTAATAAATGGAATAGATTCAAATTAAAAAGCTTTATCTCAGCAAAGGAAATAATAATAAAATGAAGAGAAAGTCTACAGATTGGGAGAAAATCTTTACCAGATGCACCTCCAATAAAGCATTAATCTCTAGGATATATAAAGAACCCAAAAAACTTAACACTAAAAACACAACTAACCCAATTAGTAAATGGGCTAAGGAACTAAATAAATAATATTTAAAGGAAATACAGAGTGCCTATGTTAGGGTTAATGCAGATGCTAAATGTATAACTTAACAAAATTGATGAATTCCATCTTGGCACAGTTTAAAATGTAAATGGCAATACAAATACAGTAACCTTCTTTGGGACTAATTTAATATAAAATATTCAAGGTGGTGCTATCTGTGCATGTAAGTGTGTTTCTAGTCCATGCATAAGTGGACAGATAAGGTCTGAAAGGTAAATATCAATCAAAATTATGTCAGGATATGTTATGGGGTAATGGGGACAAGGAAACAAATGCACCTAATGGAGGAAATGCATAGAAATAGGAAGTCTCATAAAAGCTTTGAGAGTTTACCTCATTTGCAAACTAACAAGTTATCCAGCTTAAGCTTTGTAAACACAACAAAGAAGCATATAACCACTGGTTTGGAGAATCAAAAAGACATGTTCACAACACAGCAAGTAGCATGAGCCCCACTTCAATGCCTTTTAACTTTAGCTCCTAAAGCCTCACAGGGGATGGGGAGGAGACTTTGAATGGGTACCACCCATGGTATACATGCTAGGTTTGCATGATGGCTAAAGAACTCTAAGCTTAGGAAACCTGTCTTTTGTTAGGGGCTGCAAACAATCTGCCAACCTTTCTTAAGAAAAATCCATCATCTCAGTTATAATGCACAACAAACACAACTGCTATTTGCTTCGAGGCAGACTTTGTAGCTTCCAAGACTGTACTCTGTATTGGTAATTTTGAATAGTTTGTAGAACATGAAAGGTGCAAAAGTTTGCAAGATGTGCAAAAGTTTTGCAAAAGTGCAAAAGTTTGCAAGATGTGTGGAAGAAGGGAGACCAATTTGGGGTACAATTTATATAACATTAAGTTGTCTTTCCTCAGGAAGATTGAAATAATTCATCCATGGATATATCTGTATGTATCCCTTTGAGCCAGCTCCTAGAGAATAATGTTTTCATGAATGTCCCAACTTACATTTTTAAGATCTGATGAGGTTTTGGATTTCTCCTGAGATAGATTTTATAATTAACATTATCCTCAGAAAATTCTCTCTTCAATAAGATTAAAATTCACTTGCATATGATTTTGAAAGCATTTTTATGATATTTTCAGTTTCCTCTTTCAAGGATAGAAATCCCCTTTTATTGGTAATTTTGAATATTTATGTATTTTTTTTTCTTTTAGGTTTTAAATATTTTATTTTACAAATATATTTTATAGTTTTAGAGTACTTATGATCTCACTTATCTTTGATTTTACAAGTAATATGCTCTAATTTTCCATTTACTTTTATATCACTACACTTCATTAAACTGTATGTTTCAGGTGCTTAACAAATTTATATAGAGAGAGAACGAAGATGGAGGGCCAGAGGGAAGCATCATTCTATGTTGCTCCATGACCCAGATCTCACCTAGTTGGAATACTGCATCTCTGGGAGTGTTAGAGGACCCCTATACAGCTGCTTTCCACAGAAATCACCAGCACTCTGACCCTGTGCAGGACTCTAAGCCTCAGCATTTGAGCAGGACTCTAGACTCTGGCTCCAGACACCCAAAGCCCAAAGTTCGAACCAACCCAGAGCTCACTAGCATCTTAGAAGAATCACCTATCAGTCCCTCTGCAGAACTCGTAGACTTTGCTGTGCTCCTACGCAGGTCACTCAGGTGCTACCCACCCACAGTACAACACCATTGCCTGGCTCCCCCAACCTGACCAGACACCCTGGCATTGGAAGCAGACTGCCTCCATCTTGGCTCAACTTCCTTACCATATTCCGTTAGGGCCGCTCCCAGATTGGATCTCCACCTGGCCAGGTACAAGGTTTCCAACTTTTCTCTCTCCCCAGCTGGGGTAACCCAACACAGTAAACTCTCAACATAAAACAACTCTCAGTTGGACAGGTTTGCAGTGCAACCAGGGCTCCACCCACAAAAGCCCTGGTGTGAGGGGTCAGCTGCAACATTTCACAAAGACCACATTGCTAAATTTTGGGAAATGTTAGTTCAACCCATATTTTCATCAACATTGAAAGATAAGGAAAGAATTAAACATTTTAATTAGAAGATTCTTAAATATAGACACCAGGGTGAAAATTGAAAAATAAAATGATTTTAGGAAATAATTACTGCATACAAATATAGATGGAAAATGCTAGATGAATTAAGTAAAAATAATAGCAATTCCTATGCTTATAACTTGGGAACTAGATAGATGTTTGTTGTTCCTATATTGTAAGATAGAGAACTCTGAAGGGGGAGTATATTTGGAGTTAGACAAATAATATGAACCTTAAATTCACTTTAAGTGAGTTAATCTAAAACTTATTGTGATAACAAATGAAAATTTTAAATTACATATATTATTTATATTATATAATTATATTTTTTAAAAAAATTATATACATATATATAAAGTTTAGAACATTGAACCAGACTTATTATATTAAAATCCTAGAAGTAAATGACAAGTTCTAAAAAGAGAGGAGATATACTAGTGAAAAAAGAAGATGTATCAATGTTGAGCCTCAGAGTAGTGATAAAAAAGTATTGATAGGAGCAATTTCCATTTAATTGTAGAGTACTGATTCACACAGAAGATGAGAAAGCAACAATTTAATACTAAGAAACAGGTTAGAAAAGTAGAAACTAAGTGTTGATAAGTTTTTCAAAATGGTTGCCTGGTGCAAAAAAAAAAAAAAAAGAGTAAAGCAAGCAAAGGAAGGAAGGAATGAAGGAAAAATTATAAGAAAGAAAAGAGAGAGAGAGAGAGAGAGAGAGAGAGAGAGAAAACCTGGGTGGCAGCAAGAGAATAAATGATGAATGAGAAGATTTTATCTCAAATAGGAAGCTCACTTTGTAATTGGGGGGAAAAAAAGAAACACCACAATATGAATATTTACTGATATAAGGAATTCAAAAGATTACCAGTGGTTAAATAAATTCTTTCTTTTAAATTTTCTTACTTTTTTAAAAATAAATGATAGCAGAATGCATTACAATTACAATTCTTATTTCACGTATAGAGCACAATTTTTCATATCTCTGGTTGTATATAAATTATGTTCACGCCAATTCATGTCTTCATTCATGTACTTTTGATAATGATGTCCATCGCATTCCACCATTCTTGTTAACCCCCTGTCCCCTCCCTTTCTTTCCCACCCCTCTGACTTATCTAGAGTTTGTCTATTCCTCCCATGCTCCCCCTCCCTACCCCACTATGAGTCAGCCTCCTTATATCAGAGAAAACATTCAGCATTTGCTTTGGGGGATTGGCTAACCTCACTTAGCATTATCTTCTCCAATGCCATCCATTTACCTGTAAATGCCATGATTTTATTCTCTCTTATTGCTGAGTAATATTCCATTGTGTATATATGCCACATTTTTTTTTTTTTGTCCATTCATCTACTGAAGAGCATCTAGGTTGGTTCCACAGTTTAGCTATTGTGAATTGTGTTGCTATCAACATTGATGTGGCTGTGTCCCTGTAGTATTCTGTTTTTAAGTCCTTTGTGTATAAACTGAGGAGAGGGATAGTTGTGTCAAATGGTGGGTCCATTTTCAGTTTTCCAAGGAATCTCCATTCTGCTTTCCATATTGGCTGCACCAATCTGCAGTCCCACCAGCAATGTATGAGGGTGCCTTTCCTCCACATCCTCGCCAACACTTATTGTTGTTTGCATTTTTAATAGCTGCCATGACTAGGGTGAGATGAAATCTTAGAGTAGTTTTGACTTGCATTTCTCTAATTGCTAGAGACGATGAACATTTTTTTCATATATTTGCTATGGATTGTACATCCTCTTCTGAGAAATGTCTGTTCAGGTCTTTGGCCCATTTGTTGATTGGGTTTTTTATATGTTTGTTTGTCTGTTTTTTGGTGCTTATGTTTTTAAATTCTTTATATACCCTAGAGATTAGTGCTCTACCTGATGTGGGAGGGGTAAAGGTTTGCTCCAAAGGCTCTCTATTCACCTCACAGAGATTGTTTCTTTTGCTGAGAAGAAACTTTTTAGTTTGAATCCATCCCATTTATTGATTCTTTGTTTTAATTCTTGCGCTATAGGGTCTTATTAAGGAAGTTGGGGCCTAATCCCACATGATGAAGATTAGGGCCTACTTTTTCTTCTAATTAAATGCAGAGTCTCTGGTAATTCCTAGGTCCTTTATCCACTTTGTGTTGAGTTTTGTGCGTGGTGAGGGATAGGGGTTTAAATTCATTTGTTGCATATGGATTTTCAGTTTTCCCAGCAGCATTTGTTGAAGAAGCTATCTTTTCTCCAATGCGTGTTTTTGGTGCCTTTATCTAATATAAGATAATTGTAATTTTGTGGGTTAGTCTCTGTGTCCTCAATTCTGTATCATTGGTCTACCAGTCTGTTTTGTTGCCAATATCATGCTGTTTTTGTTACTATTGCTCTGTAGTATAGTTTGAGGTCTGATAAATGATGTCACCTGGTTCATTGTTCCTGCTAAGTATTGCTTTAGCTAGTCTGGATCTCTTATTTTTCCAGATGAATTTCATGATTGTTTTTTCTATTTCTATGAGGAATATCATTGGGATTTTTATTGAAATTGCATTAAATCTGTAAAGTGCTTTTGGTATTTTGGTATTATGATCATTTTGATAATATTAATTCTGCCTATCCAAAAGCAATTTAGATCTTTCCATCTTCTAAGGTCTTCTTTGATTTCTCTCTTTAGGATTCTGTAGTTTTCATTGTATGGGATCTTTCACCTATTTTGTTTTGTGGATTCCTAAGTATTTTATTTTATTTTTTGAGACTCTTGTAAATGGTGTAGTTTTTATCATTTCCCTCTCGGAGGATTTGTCACTGATACACAGAAATGCCTTTGATTTATGGGTGTTGAATTTATATCCTGCTGCTTTGCTAAATTCATTTACTAGTTTTACAAGTATTCTGGTGGAGCTTTTTGGTTCTAGATATAGATATCCTCACCAACAATTTGGTTTTTTTAATATATTTTTAAAATACAACAGAAACATTTTGAAAATATTAACATACAATAATATTTAGTGCCTTTTAAACAGCAAGACTGGAATAAATCTGTCTGAACTTAATTCTAACCTATGCTCTATATTAATTTTATTAGCTGTGTATTAGTAGCCCATTTTTTAAATGGAGATTAAAATAGTCTTGCCTTCAAGAATGGTTGATCCATGATTAAACTTGAGAACTAGGGTTTAATAAATAAAAGCACAGTCCCAAAACATGGAGCCAGTACTCTCCAAGTATGAACTGGATTTTCTCAATGTAGAAAGAATTGGAAACAAATGCTCTCTCTTTCCACTAATGTTTCATAAGCAAAGTCAAGTTGAGAATGTATATTTTTAATCAATCAATCTGAATTCTAAATAATGTAGGCAATGTAAATTTGACACACACACAAAGACACACACACAAACATGGTTAAAAAGAATCTCTATTGTTCACAAATATTGAATCTGGTTAAATAGTTGAATTTTGAATGTTGTAATAAACATTTTGGTGACTTGCTCAATTTGTCCCATTCTGCATTCACGCACCTGCATGTGTATGTGCAAGTGTGCACACACATGTGAGCTCCAGTAAAATTGCAACACTAATGTAAAAAATTTCTTGATTCACATGATACTTTTTTATTTTGTCCTTTTTAGTTGTTGGCTTGATTCTATAATACTGTAACCAAAGAATGAGTATATGTACGAAAATCTCTCATCTTTGATCACTGAATTCGTAATGAAGAAAATATACTAAGCTTTATATATTTGTGTATTTTAGACACATAAACACATCCAATATTTTCTATATACCAATATTGTTTAATAATAGTAAGAATAAATTTTAGCAAATATAAACAGGAAAGAAAAAAAATGATTGTAATTCTACTACCCCAAAATTACCACCATTGAAATTTTTCCTTTGTGCTTTTATAAGATATGCAACATCTTTCTCTATTTCTCTGTCCTTCTCTCTCTTCAAATAATGAATTTAAATATAAATCTGAACTTAAACACTTAAACACTGATAAAATTGAAAAATAATTTCTGTTTGTGTATATCTGTACATTCCCCTGTTCACTTCAATCAAAATGGGTGAAAGTTCTAAGAGAATTTTCAAAATGCAAAGGAAGCTACAACATTTACATCTGTATAAGATGTCTTATATCTGTGTATTGTATAAAATTCACATATTTTACATATATTTACATACAACCTTTAATTCTAAACATATAGTTATGATATATTATTGACAAAAGAAGAGTATAGTCATAATAGAATTTTATTTCCCTAATATATTTTATAAGATCCCAAATGTTTATTCAGGGAGTCATTATTTTTAAGTTGCATTTTTAAAATATTGCTAATCTTATTCATTCTTTGTTCTTAATCATAACGATTTCAACCATATAAACTGGTTTTGCCTTCATGCATAAAACTTGTGAAAATGAAATTATGCTTGCATAGTAACCACTCTTTTAGTGTTAGTTGTTCGGTAGTGCTAACATGTACTAGTAGATTTTTAAGGTAGTAGCTAGTTTCTCCTGTGGAGGAAGGCTTACAATCCTGATGAACATAAGCAGAAATCATCTCATTTGTATACATATATACACATGCATGATTTTCAAAAATGCCCAACTTTTCTAGAGGATTTATATTAAAACAAAAACAAACAAGCAAGCAAACAAAAACTATTCCCTCAGTCAAATATCACTACATCTATAATATTTTATACCCCCCGTGATTTCCTTTCTTGAAATAAAATTAAAATCTCTCTAAATACTCTATATAATGCCCTATTTTATCGTTTAAGAAACTTTTAATAAAATCAATACCTCTGAAAATAAAAAAATCCAATAAAACTTAACACATATTTGAATAATTATATTTCACAGAATCAGGTTTGATTAGGTGATAATAAACATTTCTTTGATCAGCTTGATTAATAGTGGATTTGGGATTCATTGAATTGTTTGAGTTAACAGTTATTAATATTGCAAACACAGATCCAAGTAACTTTCATCATTTAAATCACCAAGGTAAATAAAATTACCCTACCCAAATGCTAAAACATTTAAACAGAGATAACAATTTCAAAAGTTGTAAAGTGTAGATTTATTTTCTAATCAGAATTGTTATCATGTGTATTTGACACTAATTTATCATTACTGTGCCAATGATGTCATCATCACTATAATTTGATTTATAGACAAAAGGCTTTTTGATTATCGCAAAGAATTCAGTGAACTCCTACTTAACATTTAATTATTTCAAAAAATCTTAAACCCTCATATAAAAGCTAATTATAAGACAGCATGAATAGCCAGAATGAAGACAAATAATATCAATGGTTTATCTTCTCACAGTATGATTTTTTTAAATACTTACTATAAATAACTGAATAGTTTCTTCTCCCCAAGCAGTAATATGAAAATGTGTTTATAAAATAATTTCCCAGGTTATAAAATTGCAAGCAAACCATTCTACCTTTCTATATTATTCTGTTACACAATATATTTTTTCCTAAATTAAAGCTCACTTTCTTCAAATATTGCACTAACATTGAAGATATGGATATTATGTGTATTGTACTGTGATTTCAAAGATAATTGTCTTAACCAAAGGTGAAATATCAATTAAACAAGTGTTTTTAAGAATTGTGGTTATATAAAATTATATTTTGGAAGCTCAAATTCTAATGTTTTCATTAGGATTTCTACACTGA
This sequence comes from Marmota flaviventris, assembly GCF_047511675.1. Classification (NCBI taxonomy): domain Eukaryota; kingdom Metazoa; phylum Chordata; class Mammalia; order Rodentia; family Sciuridae; genus Marmota; species Marmota flaviventris. The sequence goes on along the minus strand of NC_092502.1, from coordinate 138,410,511 downwards.
AACTCTTACATTTAAAGAACAACATGATGCTTTGAAGATTTTAACTGTAAACAAAGATTTGAAGATTTATGCATCAGCCAGTTTTGTGATAAAAAGCAAGTCATTTCAATACTTAGGTCTTAAGTAGTAAGAGATAAATTATGCCTATCATGTTGGTCAGATTTCTCTCACTGAGACAAAATAACTGAGAAAAACAACTTAAAGGCGGAATGATTTATTTTAGCTCATGGTTCTAGAGATTTCAGTTCAAGGTATGGTTTCCCCACTGCTTTTGGCCCTGTACCAAGGTGGAATTGAAAGAATGGCCTGGTGAATCAAAGCTTTTCTATTCATGCAAGCTGAGAGAAGTGGTAGGGGACAGAATAAAACCCTTAATGGCACACCCTGAAGACCCGGTCCCTTCATTTAAGTCGCATACCCTATGGTTTCTAACATCTCACATGGACCATTCAGCTATGGATGCATCAGTGGATTAACCCATTGATAAAATCAAGCTTTCATGATCCAGTAAGTTCCAAGAAAAGTTCCATCCCTGAGCTGCAACGGGAAAAAATCCTTCAACACATGAAACTCTGGGGAGACATTTTCCAACATTATTGTAAAAACTGTGCAAATGAAAGTGGAGATATGTAAAATTTAACAAAATTTGTGAACAAAGAAAGTTACATAGCAAGATAAAGCCATAAATAACAATAGAGTCAAAGGTCAAGTTTCCCAGAGAGCTGTTTTTTTTTTTTTAATTTATTTTTTTTGTTGTTGTTAGTTGTTTTTCTACCTTTATTTTTGACTGTACAGTTAGTGTCTTTAAACTTCAAAGAAATTTCACCATTAGCAATAGGAAAGTACATGAAAGAAAACTTTCTTTTAAAAAAAAATCCTTGAAAATTTATAATATAAAAATGTGGCATTTATACACAATGGAATATTACTCAGCACTAAAAAATAACAAAATCATGGCATTTGCAGGGAAATGGATGACATTAGAGCAGATTATGCTAAGTGAAGCTAGCCAATCCCTAAAAAACAAATGCCATATGTCTTCTTTCATATATGGAGGGCAACTCAAAACAGAACAGGGAAGAAGAGCATTAGAAGAAGATTACCATTAAACAGGGACAAGAGGTGGGAGGGAATGGGAGAAAGAAGGGGAATTGCATGGAAATGGAAGGACACCCTCATTGTTATACAAAATTACATATAAGAGGACATGAGGGGAAAGGGAAAAAAAAAGAGAGCAATGAATTACAGTAGATGGGGTAGAAAGAGAAGATAGGAGGGGAGGGGAGGAGAGGGGGGATAGGAAGGGGATAGGAAAGGCAGCAAAATACAACAGACACTAGTGTGGCAGTATGTATAAACGTGGATGTGTAACCAATGTGATCCTGCAACCTGTATACGTGGTAAAAATGGGAGTTCATAACCCATTTGATTCAAATGTATGAAATATGATATGTCAAGAGCATTGTAATATATTGAGCAACCAATAAAAAAATAAAAATATATATTTTAATTTAAATTTTACATAATATAATTATGTGTGTCAAATTCACATTCAGATTTACAATGCTTAAAAAGTAAGTACTTTACACATTTACTTTAAATGTTGTATGTTTACAGTTAAATTTTTTAAAGATAATTTTTATTTCAAAATAAACACATTTGTGTCTTTCAAATATATGATTACTTTAGAATTTATAGGTATCCTAAATGGGTATGGTTTAATATGTGATGCAACATAAATATTTAAATATAAATCCACAATACTTTAATGTGACAATTTAGGTAAAAGTATTTTTAACACTAAAAACTTTTTATCTCAATGATGAAAAGAGATAGATTTTTTTTTCATACAAAAAGTCCAGTCTTAAAGTTATAATCATTGGTTAAATATTGTTAAATAAGTCACTGAAAATATTATGCATAATACCCAACAAATTATTACAAAATAAAATTTTCCAAACATAAACAGATGAATAAGAAGCACAAATAGAGATAGTTACTAATTACATATCAGTGTTTAAATATCAGTAATTATAGCATATTTGAAGAGCTCAATATGCTTATTGAAAAGAGAAATTTCAGATACAGTTCTTCCTCTTAAAAGTTGCAGTCTATAATTTTTTGGAGACATATTAAAAACAATGTGACACTGTGGATTTTGAAAGAAGTTAAGAAAAATTGAGGGACACTAACTATAAATAATAAAGTATAAGAAAAGTATAATCCAATATGGAAATATGTCTTAGAAACATAGGCTGTTTTTTTTTAAACTGAAGAAGAAATGATTACATTTATATATAGTTTTACATGTGTTACATATAGAATATTATAAAGTATGCAATGTTCTGTGAATGTTATTTTTAAAATTTTAACATAATTGTATACCATTGCATATACATTTAATGTGTTCTTTTTAAAATTTTTACTCTGCCTGATATTTAAAAAAGACAAAACAAAATTTTGTCCTTCCAAAATTGAGACATATGTGCTTCAATCTGTATCAGTTCTGTCATTTGATAATTTTTTTTTGTATTTTTTTTCTCATTTTCTTTGCAGAAATCAAATATACAGGACATCATTGTTTGAACATTTAGTTTGGGTGTCATTTTTCATCTTTTTTGAAAGTAATCTTCTCTAAATCAGGAATTAACAAACTATGACCAGTGGGTCGATACTTCCTTCCAAGTGTTGGCAGAATTTTATTGAAAACTGCCTCCTAATCATTTGTGTAAGTATTATCTGTATATTCTTTTTTTCTAAAATAGAAAGATGAAGTATTGTTGCACACATAGTACAGCTTGCAGAGGTTAAAATGTATACTCATGAGTCCTTCAGAGAGAAAAATGTTTATTATCAAAGACTTTAGAAAATTACCCCAAGTTTGTTTTCTTGCTCCTTTTTCTACTGTGATTTTTTTTTTTTTATTTTAAAGCATTTTTTCCCAAAAGAATAGTTTTCTTGCTTGAAGGAAGGAATTAGTTCTGCCTCCAAAAAAAAAAAAAAAAAAAAAAAATTACATTGTTTTGTTCTCCTGCTTAATTTTCCTTGCATGTTTCATTTGAATTATTTTATTTACTGGTATTCCAACTATGATGTGAGAACTGTTCTTTAGATAGAAACTTTACTGTTCAGCCAACACATTACTAAGAATGAAACATTAAATTTCTGACTGAAAGCTGGATTTATACAAAAATACATATGGATATGTATTGAGCAATTTTAAACAAACATACTTTAGCAAAACTACAAGGTGAAATTTTTCCTTTTTCTGGGGGGATGTATCCAACAATGTCAATGTGTTTATGTTTCTAACAATATAATTATTTTGACTTTTATCTCAGATACTTTTTTTCCTGCCTCAGCAGACTTCACCTACAGTTTTCAGGTGGCTTGCCTCTGAGGTGTTGGCTTAAAAGCATCAATCACTCTTCAAATATATCAGAAAGTTGAACTTCATGTTGTCCTTGGTTTTTATACTCACTGCCTCTTTTCACCCTTGACTCTTTTTGAAGTTGTTAAATGAAGCTCTCATTATAGACCAAGTAAATACAAAATAAACAGAATGAGATAACAAATTATTCAAACAAAAATAACCTATAAATCATTTTGTCATTATTTTTTTGGGGGGGGGAATGGTTATGTCATGGGGACAGGAGAGAATCATGTGAGAACCACTCCATGAGTACTTATTTCCTAAAATAAGTGTGTATTAATGCTGCCAACTTTGTCCCTAAGCTATAGAAACTTTCTAAGACTCAAAACTCCCTAGAGGGTTCAGCTCTGTTCCTGGCTTGTTTGTGGTTTACCTGTATCTTGTTTTTAATAGCATTTCCCTTTGAAACATGTATCCTGCCTCTTCCTCTATGTTATTTCCCCACCCTCTGATTTCATCTAAAAATGCGTTTAATCAACTTGGGTACTATTATTTCTTCTTCAACTTCTGTGGACAAGCATTACTTCACCATCATTTTCATTTCCACTCAGATAGGTGGGTACAAATCATTGGTTCAAACAGTAATGATTTTTTTCTTCTAAAAGAAAAACAATGTACCATATTTTTATATATTACCTATATAGATAAGACAGATTAAAATTAATTATGATATAGAAAATGGATTTTTCAAAGATGGAGGCCTGATTAAATTTCTAGTATTATAGTCTTACAAACTTACATCTACTCTTGAGCAAACAGTAAGTATGGTCAGAAGATAGTGAGGAAGCCTTGGGCCTACTGGAGTCTTTAAGAAGAGAGTAAAAATTTATATGTTTCTCAGTTTGTGACTGACTGCAAAACCTGGAAACTAGAGAGTAAGGATTAGGGAGATATATGGATTCCAGAAATGATATAACTTGTATGGAGATCTGACAGTTTGAAGCATTTGCTGCTTTGTAGGAGAGCAAAGCATTATGACTAAGTTATATTATTAAAAGAAGATAATATTTTATATATATATATATATATATATATATATATATATATATATATATATATGTGTGTGTGTGTGTGTGTGTGTGTGTGTGTGTGTGTGTGTAGGCATGTCTGTAATCCCAGAGACTCTGTAGGCTAAGGCAGGAGTATTACAAATTTGAAGTCAGGCCCAGCAAATTAGCTTGGTGATAAACAACATAGCAAAATCTCATCTTGAAAAAAAAAGAAAAAACTAGAAATGGCTGATGATGTAGCTCAGTAATGAAGCACCTCTGGGTTCAGTCCCCATTACCAATTACATATGGCTGTATGTGTGTCTACACATGTGTTTATATGTCTATTGATATAATGAATTAACAAGAAGTCTTTAAGGCCCTCAGGAAATAGGTATATGTGATGAAAAATTCATAATTATTATCTAAGATGTTGAAATTTAGAATTTGTGTAGTAATCTATATAAAAATCAGCAGATGAAAAAAAAGTGCAACCAAAAATCACAATTCTGGTGAAAAAAATATTTAAACATGCAAGGATTGTAGACTTCACTTTCTTACCTTATACTTTGCAGGGTATCTAGGGTTTTGTTGTTGTTGTTGTTTTAATTAATGTTTCTTCCACACCATTAGTTTTTTTTGTTTTGTTTTGTGTTGTGTTTTGATACCAGGATTGAACCCAGAGGGGGCTAAACAACTGAGCTACATTCCCAACCCTTTTTTAAAATTAATTCATTTATTTGTTCTAATTAGTAATACATGACAGCAGAATGTTTTTTGATTCATACTACACAAATGCAGCACAATGTTTCATTTCTCTAGTTTAATACAACATAGAGTCATACCATGATATCCATCTCATTCCACCTTCTTTCTTATTCCCATGCCCCCCTCCCCCTTCCCCTTTGTCCTATCCAAAGTTCCTCTATTCCTCCCATGCTTCCTCTCACCAACTATGGATCAGAATCCACTTATCATTGAAAACATTCTCGGCCTTTGGTTGTTGGAGATCGCCTTACTTCACTTAATTTTATATTCTCCAACTCTACCCATTTACCTACAAATGCCACAATTTTATTCGCTTTTAATGCTGAGGAATATTTCATTGAGTATATATACCGCATTTTATTTACCCATTTATCTACTGAAGGGCATCTAGGTTGGTTCCATAATTTAGCCTGCCCTTTTTTGTATTTTATTTAGAGATAGGGTCTCACTGAGTTGCTAAGGGCTTTGCTAAATTGCTGAGGCTGGCTTTTAAATCCTGATCATCCTATCTCTGTCCAAAGCTGCAGAGATTATAGGTGTATGCCCCCACACCCAGTTTACACCATTAGTTTTTAATCCCTTCTTGATAAACCTGCATTGAAGAGACTCTTTCTCCTGCTCTAATCTTCTTTCTCTTTTTTTGTCAGGATTCTGAGGCTAAAGGTCAATAGTACTACCATGTCCATTATGCAAAAATGAGGGTTTTTCTGGTTCCTCTGGCTCAATCTTGTATTATTTTTCCTATTGGTATCAGAATAAATTATCACAAACATCTTAACTGAAAACAACACACATTTGTTATTTAATTTCTGATTTTCAATATCCATGATTCATTCTACTGGAGCTAACATCATGGTCTCATTAGGACTAGTTATCTCTGGACCCTCCAGGGAAAAATCCAGTTTTGAAATTTCATGCCTCTAGAAGCCACCTGTATTACCTTGCTGTGGCTTTTTCCATTTTTCAAAGCCAGCAGCAGAGCACTGTTATACTTTCTTTACAGAGTTGGCTTCCATCATCAAATTGCTGTCTTGGCAATTGACCCTCCTCCCTCTCTCTTATGAGGTATATTGTGATTATACTGGGCTTGAGTGTCATCCAGAATATTTTCCCCATCCCAATATCTTTACCTTTTTCATGTCTGCCAATCTCTTCTGGTAGTAAAATAACACATTCACAAGTTCTGGGAATTATAATGATGACATCTTTGAAAGTAGGGGAATTATTATTATTCAACCCAAAACAAACCTAAATTTTAGGCAAGTCCCAAGAACTTGAACTTTATAGTGTAAGGCAAAATCTTTTTCTCTTCCTGAACACAGAAAAAGGTCTTCACTCAGAAGGCAGCTATTCTCAAGCCAGGAAGAGAAGCTGTATTTGGTACTACAAGAAGAGTGATATAGTGTTAAACATGAAAAATCTAAATAATTATTATTATAAAAATATCATAACGCATATTTATGAATACTCTGAAATTTCTCCATAAATAAGACTTGTTTTACATTGTTTCGAAAAATCAGAAACTTTTAATATTTCTAAGTGGTGAATATTTACCTACAATAACAACTTTTTAAGAGCAAAGCCTACATTTATCAACTTAGATTTCTGTATCTTCCAGTATTCTAAGATTGTTCTATTAAATATGTTAACACATATGAGAAAATTTAAAATTTAATAGCATATAGAAACACGAATTTGGAGACATTTTGTCAGTAGAATAGGATAGCTGAAATGTATGAGAGTAAATCATATGAAATTACCTGCTTTTAAGTCAAAAAATTAAACTATTCAACTTAAAAGATTAAAAACAAACATTTTAGGCATAATATTTATATTATTTTGATGCAACTTTGAATAGTTCAAATTTTTTTATAAGTGGGAGTTGTGAATTGTAAATATAAAAGATTTTATAATATTTTGATATCATTATACTATTTTTCTAAATATTGATATTAGCTTTTTGATTTTTTTTTTTTAACATTTAAGATTTTCATTTTTTTCTTGTACATTGCTGGAAAGCTTAGGTTTACAATCAGAGACCTAGGGCAATGTCAACTAACAAAGAAAAGTAGCATGGGTTTTGAACAAGGAAGTTAATTATTGAGAGAGTACCCTGGTTTTCACTATCAGAACTTTCATTCTTTTTGAATGCCTATCTTATTATTTCACTGATCTTTAGTTTTATGTGCTAAAAGTCTGTAAGTGTCCTGCCCTTAATTTGCCATAAAAGGACTAATCAAGAAAAGTTATATTAAATATTTATAGTTCTATTTGAGAAACTCCAACTTACAGTATTAACTGTCAGGTGTGAGCATGATAGAGTATGGTTTTGTTCCTTTCTTTGTTTCTCTCTTTATCACTATCCTCTTTCTTTCCTTGGAGCTTGAACTATAAAGCCCATTTGTTAGTGTCTCTCCTAAGGCAACAACTTTCAGTTTCAAGCTGATGTTATCTGTGCGACTGCCCTTTTTTTCTCCATAATATACTGAATTAGTTTCAAATTGGCTATAAACCTCTTGTTGTCTGTTCCTATAATTGAACTTCCCAGAACCCCTCACAAATTTCTTATTCTTCCTAGTGGGAACAAACCCTTGGGATTTTCTCTCCTTGAGCCTTTAAATTTATCTTGTAGAGGCTTTTCCCTACAGTGTTTTAAATCTTGGATGACCCAGATTTAAGGAAGACTTAACATTATTGTCACTTTCCTTATGTTATTTGTTTCTTACTGTACTGAGAATCCAATAACTGAAATTTTATTATTTATAAGTATATACAAGTCAATATTGAAATCAGAAATAAAATTATTTATTGGATTTTTGTTTTGTTTTATTTATTCCTGGTTCAGAATATTAACCCTTAATATTAACAAAATACTTCAATATTCCTATGTTTTATAGCATGCTTATCTGTTAAAATGATATTTCAACTCCTTTAACATGACTAACAATAAATTGTATACTTTATAATCAAGTAGTAATTGAAATTTACAAATTTGTATAGATTTGTTGGTACATTTTCATTAAATTTGCTGAGATTTTTTTTCTTAGATTCTATTCAAATAAAAATGTAGGGAAGTTTAGTTTGTTTTTTAGGGCATTATGTTTAAGGTGAGTTTTTTGAAATACCTAACTCATATTTTGAAGATGAGGGGATACCTAGTGTAAGACTTCTGTTGCCTCAGTGTTGGTGAATCTCAATGTGCCAATGGACATGACATCGTACTGAGATCATTTGCAACTGTGAAATGATGATCAATCAGAAATAGTGGAATATTAAATAAGATTCATTTTCCTATCCATGGAGAAAAGACATTTAATCCCTGGGACTGTATCATACAGAGATTCTATAACAACGTCTGGTGGCTCAGTACAAAACAATGAAACAGTCTTATACCTACTACCATCATTGAAGATGTTCAATCTTTGCAGCTCTTGAACTCTGAGACAACAGAACACTACAATGATCTTGACAGATTATTTCAATATGAGTATTTTATTAAAAAACTTTGAGGCATTTTTAGGTTAAGAGAATTTTTTTTAGTAAAAACAACAGATTCCAAAGACTGAAAAGTTTTTTTGCATTCACATTATGGTGAAGGATGTTGCTAGCCAGGGAACAATCAGGGCCTGAGGCAGGTATTTGTGTAGGGAAGTAACAAATCATTGATCTTCTCAGCTGCAGGTTTGACTTGATTTAGCACAATCCACTTTCAACTGCTGCCTACCAATCTGAAAGAGAAAAGAGGAAGAGAAATAGAAATTTAAAAGTGAAAGAAGTTCTCCTCAGAACTGTGCCTCCAAAATTGAATTCCATGTACAATGACAGGTTTCTTCCTGTCTGAGAAAGTTTTCTCAACAATGTATGTCAAAATGAGAGGATGTCTCTTAGTCTGCCATTAATTAATGACTTAAGGAGAAACACTTGCATGCAATTCTGAATATTTTCATGTATTATATTAGTCAGTAGTTTGTCCTTGTCAGCAAAATATGTGAAGTAAACAACTTACAGGAAGAAAAATTTATTTTGGCTCATAGTTTCAGAAGTTTCTTTCCAGGTTTTGTGACTCCAAGGTGGAAACATCATGGTAGAAGGGTGTTGCACAGGAAAACTGCTCAGCTCATAGCAACCAGAAAGCAACAGAGATTTCCTTGAATCATAGGATCATAACCTCTAGAGTTTCTATATATTAAAGTTTCTTTAATATTCCATTGATTATCATGATAGCTAATATTCTATACTGTGTATATATTTTCTTACTACTTATAGACTCTGAACATACCCATTATCCTCTCAGATGGAGAATTCCTGATTGTGAGCTCTAATCCTACACCTCTCTAATATCGCATTCTGACTCTAAAGTACTGACCTTAAATTATCCTTGTGAAGTACATATTACTAACTCCATTCACTAACCAGTAATTATTAAGATTACATTATAATAAATATTAAAACTGAAATTAGATTCAAATAAACTTCCTACCAAACATGTTTTGAACTTTAATTATTACATTAATTTGCTTTCATAAAATTTTTTTTTTCGTTGTAATGCCAAACTAGCACTTAATAGAAAAGGAAAAATCTTAGTTTTTTTCCCATCACTTACGTTTATGAATTCTGTGTATTAATTAAGTGTTTGAAGTCTGTGAAAATATATGGCTCAGCAATGCATTGGTTTGCATATCATTGAGCTGATAAATCATACTTGCTAGTTAGACAACATTTTCTAGGAGGTGTTTATGTTATCTTTGTTAATAAAGATTTAAAACTGTAGATATAACATTCAAATAAAAGATAGAATGAAACTTGCTTTATAACCATGCCATTTAGACATGAGTCAAGTTTATTTTTCATATATGTTTATTGTTTATGTATTTATACTGTTCACACAACAGCTTATATTTTTACTTCAATTTTTTTTAAATTTGAAATAATTATTAACTCAAAAGTTCTCACAAAATGAACACAAAGAGGTCCCAAACATTTATCACACACATAGCTTTTCTAAACATTTTACATGACCTCTGACATAATTAAAAGCAGGAGGTTGACATTGGCAGAAAAAAATTTAATTTAACCAATATAATTAACTAGATTGCAGACTTTGCTTGACATCAAAAGTTATACATGCACGTGTGTGTGTCTGTGTGTGTGTGTGTGTGTGGGTCTGTGTGTGTGTGTGTCTGTGTGTGTGTTTGTGGTGGGTAACACAGTTACACAATTCTATGAAATTTTATTATATCTATAGTTTTCCCATTTGTTTTGATGAGTGTATTTATTATACAGAATGAGTTTCGTTATGGAATATTCATAAATGCAAGTGACATACTTCGAACATATCTACCCCATAATTACCTTCCCTGACGCTCCTCTTCACCTTCTGAACTTTTCCTCTTCTCTAATAGTTTATCCACTATTTATCATGTCTTCTCTCTCCTGTGTACCATATAAGAGGAAAAACATGGAATAATTATCTGTGTCTTCCTTTTATGACTAACATTATGATCTTTAGTTCCATCCATGTTCTTGAAAATTACTTCTTTATGGCTGACTAAAACTCCATTGTGCATGTATGCCACATTTTCTTTAACAATTCATTTGTTCAGGGACACCTAAGCTTTTTCCATGACTTGGTGATTATGAATTTCATTGCTATAAAAATAAGAATTTATGTACCTCTAAAACATAATATCTTTTATTCTTTTGGATAAATACCAAGACATGGAATGAAAGGACCCTATATTGGCATCATTTTTAGGTTTTTGAGGAACTTCCACACTGATTTTCATGGTAACTGTACTAATTAATAATTCCACAACTAATATATAACAGTTCTTTTTTCTGCTTCCTCACTAGAATTTTTGTTGTTGTTATTATTTTATTTTATAGTATTTTTTTTGTTTGTTATTGGGGATTGGACCCAGGGGCACTTTACTCCTTTTTTATTTTGTGACAGGAACTTGGTAAATTGTTTAGGGCCTTTCTAAGTTGCTTTATCTGCCATTGGACTAACTGGTGATCTTCTTGCCTCAACCTCCCAAGTAGCTGGGATTCCAGGTGTGTGCCATCATACCTGACTTTTGTTTATTTGTGCTTTTATTATTTATTTATTTAGTTACTTATTTAGTTTTGTTCATTTTAGATATACATGTTGGAGAAGATGTGGAGGAAAGGGTATCTTCGTATACTGTTGGTAGGACTGCAAATTGGTGCAACCACAATGAAAAGCAATATGGAGATTCCTCAGAACACTTGCAATGGAACCACCATTTGACCCAGTTATCCCACTCCTGGGTATATACACAAAGGACTTAAAATCAGAACACTACAGTGACACAGCCACATCAATGTTTATAGCAGTTTAATCCACAATAGCCAGCTATGGAACCAACCTAGGTGCCCTTCAACAGATGAATGGATAAAGAAAATGTGGTATATATATACACAATGTAATATTACTCAGCCATAAAGAAGAATGAAACTATATTTTTTGTGTTCTTGATGTTAGCCATTTTGACTGGAGTGACATGGAGTCTCACATAGTTTTGATTTTATTTTCATGATAGCTATATATGTTGAAGTTTTTTTTCATGTAGGTTTTGACCATTCATTCATATATATATATATATATATATATATATATATATTTTTTTTTTTTTTTTTTTTTTTTAATTTTTGAGAAGTGTGTGTTAAGTTCTTTTACCCATTTATAATTGGGTTCTTTATTTGATGTTAAGTTTTTTGAGTTCTTTTTTTTTAGAGAGAGAGAGAGAATTTTAATATTTATTTATTTTTTAGTTTTCGGCGGACACAACATCTTTGTTTGTATGTGGTGCTGAGGATTCAACCCGGGCCACACTCATGCCAGGCGAGCGCGCTACCACTTGAGCCACATCCCCAGCCCTTTGAGTTCTTCATGTATTTTAAATATTAGGCCCATATGAGAAGAGTAGGTGGCACAAATATTCTCCTACTCTATAGGCTATCTTTTCACAGTGTTGATTGTTTGCTTTGCTGCACAGAACATTTTTAATTGGATGAAATCTAATTTACCAATTTTTGCTATTATTTCCTGAAGTACTGAAATCTGTTGCCTATACCTATGTCTTGAAATGTTTCCCCTAAATTTTCTTCCAGCATTTTCAAAAATTTGGAGCTAACATTTAGTTATTTGCATTTTTTTTCTTTTTTTCCCCCCAAGAATATATGTAGTAATATAGTTTCAATGATTTACATATGGATATATTGATATCCAGTTTTCTCAACACCATTTATTAAAGAGTTTGTCTTTCCTCCAATGTTTATATTTGGCACGCATGTCAAGAATTAGACAACTTTTTAAGTGTGCACTAGTATCTGTCACCTCTATTCTATTCCATTGGCCTACATTTCTGTTTTGTGCCCGCACCATTCTGTTTTTGTTACTGTGGATCCATTGTATATTTTAAAATCAGATATTGTGATGATTCCAGCATTGCTCTTTTTGCTTAAGAACATTTTGTTATTCTCAGTCATTCTACTTTTATATAAATCTTAGGATGTTTTTCTAAATCTGTGAATAGTATCATTGGACTTTTTAATGAGGATTACATGGAATCTGCAGATTGTTTTTGGCAATATGGCCTTTTCAGCAATATTATTTCAGGCAATTCATAAAAATGCAAGATCATTCCATATTCTAATGTTATCTTCAAATTCATTATTCAGTGTTCCAAATTTTTTTTGTGTGTAGAGTTCATTCACATCTTTGATTAGATTTATTCCTTTGGATTTTATTTTTTCTAGATATAATGATTGGAACTGTTTCACTGAGTTCTTTCTTCACAGGTTCTTTATTGGGGCATATTTAAGCTATTGGTTTTTGTATGTTGACTTTGTATCCTGCTACTTGGCTGAATATTTTTAATAAGATCTAAAAATCTTTTGGTGAAATTTTCTGGTCTTCAAATATAGCATTATTTTTTTCTGCAAATGGGAATAATTTGACTTCTTCCTTTCAAGTTTGTATCCATTTTTCTGCCTAATTATTCTAGCACATACTATATCAAATAAAAGTGGAAAGAGTGGACATCCTTGTCTTGTTCTCAATTTTAGAGAAAACACTTCCATTTTCAACACAAGTATGATGTTGGTTATGGGGTTCTTGCAAATAGCTTTGATGATGTTCTTCTACAATTATCTTCTTCAGGGCTTTTATTAGGATTACATGTTAAATTATGTCATAGACTTTTTCTTCACCTGCAGAGATTCTGTTATCCTTAATTCTATTTGTGGGCTGGATTATGTTCATTCATTTGTTTTACATTGACACAAGCTTGCACTCCTAGAATAAAATCAACTTCATTATGGTGTATAATCTGTTAAATTTTCCATGCAATTTGGATTTGAAGTATTTAATTTTATTTATATTTGTTACTCTTATTGTACATGATTATCTTTTTTTGTGGTGTCCTTCTTTGGTTTTGGTATTGGGATGAGATAAGCTTTATACTATGAATTTTGAAGTGTCCCTTCCTTTTCTACCTTATGTAATATGTTGAGGAGAATTGGTTTGTATTCTTTTTAAAGATCTACTAAAATTCATCATTGATCCTATCTTGCTCTGGAATTTTCCTAGGAGACTTTATTACTGTTCATATTGTACTTTATTGATATATTATTTTTTCAATAGATTTTCTTTTTCTTCAAATTTGGTTAACTGTATATGTCTATAAACTCATCCATTTTTCTAATTTAGTTACAAATTAGATTTCAAACTATTTCTTAGTGATACTCTGGACTTCAGTGTTATCTGTTGTAATGTTGCCTCTTTTTTATTCCTAATTTCACTAATTTGAGTCTCTCTCTTTCTTTTGTCTAGTTTGGCTAATGGTTAACCAATGTTCACCTTTTAAAAGAGTCAGCTACTTGTTTCATTGATCTCTTGTACTTTTCCTTTAGTCTCATTTTATTAAGTTCAGTTCCTATCTTTTTTATGTATTTTCTTCTGCTGATTTTGGGTTTATATTGTCTCTGTTTTACTAAGACCTCAAGATGCATCAGTAGGTCATTTTAAATCTGTTTTAATGTATATATTTAAATCCTTTTAAATGTATATACTCATAGCTACAAACTTCTCTTTTAGAACAGTATTCACTGTATCATACAACAATGGTACAGATTCTGATCAATCATATTTTTATTTTCAATTGTTTTTAAGAAACTTTTATAAGTCACCCCTGCTTTCTTCAATTACCCACTGATCATTCAACAGTACATTGTTAATATCCATTTGTATATATGGTTATTTATAGATTATTTTGTTGTTGATTTCTAGTTTTATTAAATTATTATTTGATGAGATGCAATAAATTATTTCAATTATTTTTATTTTGTTAAGACTTGTCTTAGGGCCTAAGATATTGTTAAGGTCTGTAAACAAGTCAGGATGGTGCCTGGCATTTTGCCAGAGGGAGTGGTTTGTGAAGTAATGCCAGGGAGCCATTAAGTGTGGAGATTCCTTATTGGTTGACTGCTGTATCGAGTTTATGTTAATTAGATAAGCTGTGTGGAATGTATATATACCGCTCCTGTCCTAAAATAAACGGCTCCCACTCCTGCTGTATCAATGTACACAAGTTGTTCGTCAGCCCCCGGTTATTTTGCTGCAGCCGGACTGCGGCAAGATATGATCTATTTAGTAGGAAGTTCTTGAGATGCTGGAAAGGATGTGCATCATGCTGTTGGTGAATAGAATATTTGGTAGATGTCATTCAGGCCCTTTTGGTCTTTAGTGTAATTTAACTCTGAAGTTTTCTGTGTTGATATTTCATTTGAAATGGCTTATTTGGTCGAGTGGAGTATTGCAGTCACAAAATCTGTATTGAGGTCTATATGTTCCTTTATGTCAAATATCTCTTTTATGAAATTGTGCGTACCAGCTTTAGGTGCATATATTATTACAATTGTTTACAATTGCTGTATCATTTTGTTATATTTTTCCCTTTTTATATAGTACCATTCTTTGTTTCTTCTGACTAATTTGGTTTGAAATATTATGGGTCAGACATGATATAATACTTTCTTCTTATTTCTGAATTCTGTTTGCATAGAATATTATTTTCAATTTCATTTTCAATTTGTGTATATATTTGCTGGAAAGATGCATTTTTATTTTGTTTGCAGACAAAAATCTTCTCCCCCAAGACTAATGAATTTTAAGTGAGGTCTTTCATGTTCCAGAGATTTTGGATATTCTACTGATAGCTTCTTTTTTTTTTTTTTCTTAATTACTGTCAAAATGTTCTAATTTATCCACTTTGTCTTCAGGTGCTAAAATTCTGTATTCTGCTTGATCTAGTCTGTTGGTTACTGTTTTATTTGACTGTTTGAGCTTTTATTTTAATTTTTTCATTTTTTAAAATCTTTCTCTTTACTGAATTTCTCATTCAAACACTGTATTGTCTGCCAAAATTCATTACTTTAAAAATATGTATTCTCTTGCAATTTTCTGACCTTTTAAATAAATATTATTTGAATTCTTCATGAAGTATTTCATCCACTTATATATCTTTGGAGTCAGTTTCAGTGTTTGTTGATATTAGAATGTGTCTTGTTTCCTTTTATATTACTGTTTCTTGTATTTCTGTTTTGAGATTGGCACAACTGTTTGGTTGAATTTCTCTTTCACTTTTATTTAAGGGTCTTTTTATGACCCAAACTTCTCTGGAAGTTGTGTCCTGGCTTATCAGATTATTGTGAAGTATTGGATATATTTCTAAGTAGATTCCATAGTACACTTTATTTGTCACATCTTTAGAGGGGACTCTTGCATTTTGATACTGTGATGTTGTTTTGGATTCTGAGGATCCCACTTTGCTGTAGGATTCAAAATAGTGAAGTCTTTCTGGTGAATCTCTCTTTTGTGTTCATATAAGCAAAGTCTATGGAGTACACTTCGGGAGTATATGTAGGAAGGGCATAAGAATGACCTCTGTCAAGGCCTCTTGTAGGTTTGGTGTCCATGGTGATTGTGCAGTTTCTCCCTGCCCTTACTCTAGGATGGATATCCAGGAGCACAACTTCAGTCTCCCCTAATTTTGCCTACTTGAGGCCTAGTTGTATCTTGGGCTTTTATCACCTCTATTCTTTGTGCTATCCTATTTTCCAAAGTTTGAGTCAGATTGTCTTGTGTGTGAATCAGTGTGTGTTTCCCTTAGTTGGGCTTAGTGTGTACCTTAGAGCAGAACATCAATCAAATAAGTAAGAAATTTCATATTCAGCTCCCAGTATCTTGCTGAGTACCATTACTCCAGCTGTTTAAATTCCAAGCCATAGAGAAGCTGGAAGTTGCTGCGGTCTCCTGCTCCACCATCTTGACTCCTTGTGAGGCAACTTCTTTTCCACCACCCAAAATTTGGTGACATGACAATATTATCTATTTCCTTCATATCA
Source organism: Marmota flaviventris (assembly GCF_047511675.1). NCBI lineage: Eukaryota > Metazoa > Chordata > Mammalia > Rodentia > Sciuridae > Marmota > Marmota flaviventris. The sequence goes on along the minus strand of NC_092502.1, from coordinate 138,393,891 downwards.
ACAAAGCATTCATTAATCTTAAGAAATAATTTGGATAAGATAAAAAGAAGTAATGGAAAACAATATTAATAAATAATTTATATTTATAATTTTTTTTCAAGAGAAATAGTATGTATCTTCTGAGTGGCACTTTATTTTCATGTAAACTTCCTTAATTTTGCAGAAAGCAGAGATGACTTTTAACTAAAACATGTATATTTATAATACCTTTAAATGAAATCTTCATCATGGCATCTATTATCTTACTTCTCCGATTATCTTACTCCTTGTGGTAATCATATTGGTTTGCTCTTGACTTCAAGTCTGAGTTTTTCTATTATTTATAAAATATTAGAAAAATTTTAAAACTGATTATAATATTTGATAAAATGTTTCAAACCACTAAAATTGTATTTATTTATTTTTTTTTATTTTTAACTGAAATAAACACATAGTATTGTATGCATTAATGAGGTACCATGAAATGTTTCAATACATGCATATTTTGCATTGTGAAAAGTTTAACACATCTGCCTCTTCAAATATTTATGACTTCTTATGGTGAAAACTTTCAAAACACTTTCCTCAAACATTTTTACTTGTACAGTAAATTGTTGTTATCCATAGTCACCCTACTGTGCAATAGCACACCAGAATCTCTTATTCCTATGAAACAATATTATTATCCACTGACAAACCTCTCCCCATTCTTACCTTCCCACTACTCTCACCAATCTCTGGTAGCAACCATTTTATTCTCAACTTTATAAGATCAACTTTTTTATATTCCACATCTGAGTGAGATTATGCAGCACATGTCTTTCTGTGCCAGTTTTATTTAACTTAACTAAATTATTTCTAGTTGCACCCATGGTGTTGCAGATAACAGAGTTAAACTGTTAAAAAGGGTTCATTTTGTGGCTGAATAGTAATCCAGTTGTACATGTACAATACTTTCTTTACCATTCATAAGTTTTATATACTTACCAGTTGACTCAGTACATGGTTTTTAACTGTAACTTAGAACTAAAAAGAACTTTAGAACGAAAGCTAATATTAGTTTTCCTAAGAACCAAGAGCATGATGATTTTACAATTCTAATGGCTGGGTCAAATTATGACAGTTTGTATTTTGGTTAAATACAGAACTTGTTTCATACCCATACTACAGGAAGCAACTTTTTGCAAACACAGGGTAGAGGGGATTTATGACTTAGTGACCAAGGCTCAGGTGAAATTTATGGGTTTCACTCGGGACATATCTTCATTTCTGTCTTATATTTTGCATGGCAAATTAAAATTTCTGGTTGGTTTCTAGTACAAAGAAGATTCCTGTCCTCTCTATAGTTGATTAAGAATTTAATATTATTTTGGAAATTGACCCTTATATCTTAGTATATTTTTTAATTGGATAAATGGAAACAACTATATACATTGTTTTCTAGTATTTTGAATAAGTGTTAAAATTTCATTCAGGCATGTCAAATTCATCACATGCTTGTATTTTTGCCAAGCTATATTCATACTTTTTTTTTCAGACATTCCATTACAAAGTACTATCACTTTAGGTATTTGAAAAGAATATAGTTTTGAATGACACACGGTATTCAGTCCGCTAGTGGACGTACAAAATCAAGTTTCTTAAATAGCTTTTGCTTGCCACAGCCAATACTTTAACAAATAACAAACATAAAGAGGTATGGTGGTGCACATCTGTAATCCCAGTAATTCAGGAGGATGAGGCAGGAAAATCAGAATTTTGAGGCTGGCTTCAGCAATTTAGTAAGGCCCTAAGCAACTCACTGTGATCCTGTCTCTAAATAAAAACTAAAAAATGCTGGGGATGTGGCTCAGTGTTTAAGTACTTCTGGTTCAATTTTGATATTAAAGGAAGTAAACAAAACAAAAACAGGAAAAAAATGTATGCCTTATATATTTGCCCTAGAGAAGTACTCTGACTTATATTCTGAGGATGAGATTGTTTTACTACACAATTTACTACACAATTGCAGTATATTTCTTTATGTAAGTGTATCACCGATATCTTATGTATGGATATATTGGAAAGCAGCCAGAAATTATTCCAAATCAAACTAATATAAGATTAGATATGTCTCTGTATTCAATACCAAAACATGGAGGTCAGTGACCAAATATCATTTGTTCACTCCTTTACATGGTTATTTAACAATTTGCTTTCTATTCTTACAATCTGATTCTTAAAAGTGACACACTAATGGAAAATGCAAAGATCCATCAATATGTTTTTTTTTCTTATGTTTGGCATATATCTGATGCATTGAAAGATATTCATATGTGACTATATAATTGTGTTGTTATATTCTCTAATTTTTAAATTTATTTTCATAATAACTTCCAATAAAATATTCTACAAATATTGAAATAAAAATTATATACTGCTCAGAGTAATGAGTATATTCTCTATTTCTACCAATTGCAGTTATGTAAACTCGAAACTTCCTTCAAGGAAACTTATACATACAGAAATTCATTTTCAAAAGCCTAACATTCTTTATAGAAGAGAAACAATTATAATAAATGATTTGCATTTATTTGACATATTGTGAACTTACAATTACTTCTGATTACTTTTTTCCTCCATTATTTATCCTAGGTCTTAAACATCTTATGAACACTGAATATATGTCATTTCTACCAATTCTAGGTGGACTCATATAATAGGGTGTGTGTGATAAACATGCAATAAAAAATAGTTAAAAGCATATAATAACTGAGGTCCACACACAGCGTAACTATGAAAATTTGATATATATATAAATAAGTTACTTATTTCATACAGATATAACTTAGGAAATAGACTTTAACATTTCATTTTTTAACAAAAAAACATGAGTATGGTGGTGCACATCTGTAATCTCAACTATTCATTCAGCTGAAGCAATTAAATTCAGGTTGAAGGCCAGCCTGGGAAACCTATAAGGACACTGTTTCAAAGTTAAAACAAAACCAAAAAAAAAAAAAAAACAACTGAGGTTTTAGTTCATTGCTAAAGTGTGTCCCTAGCATACGTGAGGCAATGGTATTGCGCACATGGTGTGCGTGTACACACAAACAGGTGAAATGAAGCTAATAAGATAATATTTATATAGTATTTAGAGCAAATAACATACTAAGTCATATATAGAACTCCAATACTTTGGCAAAAATCAATTAATTGCCCTTTCTGTGACTGCCAGTTTTCTGCATAAAGTGAAACAATCCCAAAAGGCATATTATCTGTCTTACTTCTTTGACTTTATTCAAGTTTACATATACCATGTAATTAATAGCTTCTGACTGAAAGATGACTCTTCAGATATTTTTTAAAGAATTATTTCTTAGTTGTCAATGGACCTTTATTTATTTATATGTAATGCTGAGAATCAAACCCAGTGTCTCACACATGCTAGGCAAGCACTGAAATACTGAGCCACAACCAACCCCTACCCGACTCTTCAGATTTCCAATAGAGAATAGTTTATGATAACTCATGACTTCTCTTTTAATTGCTAACATCCACAGTTCTAACTTATTATTTATTGATATAATTTAATAACATAATTCCATACACTATCCTCTGCACCTTGCTTCTATCTCCTTTTCATGAGAAGGTGGTTATATGACAATGTAAAGAATATGACCGAAACACAGGTGAGTTGATGTACAATAATGTCTGCTAATATCAGAGCAGTCTGTATAAAATTCAAATGAGACCAAAGGAAAAAAATTAAAAAGAAAACATGTTTTACAGAGAAAAGAAGAGGGATCCCACTCGATAGAGAATATATACTGTGAAAATCATTATACAATCTGAGAATTACATAAAACACTTTATCTTGCTTCATCAAAATTTCTTAGAGCAAAGTATTTAGAGATTTTTTTTTAGCTAATGAATGTAACATGTCCACAAGTTTGCAAGTGTATATTTCATAATTCAGTAAGATGGCTACAGGTTTTACATTAATACATATATCCTCGCTCAACTAAGTTTTTATTAAAACTTTAAACAAATTCATTAATAAGATCATATCACATTAGTATATTTTTTAGCTTTTTTAGATGAAGTATTTTCCATATTTATACATAGGTTTAATTGGTGCAGAACAGTTTAGGAAGAGCAAGCAACATGCCCATGCACCTGTACCACATATGTTTTCATGCTCACTCACGTTGAGATACTCCGACACCTGTAAGGGTTTTGACCATGGGAATAGCATTCCTCTGGTGAGCAAACTCCCTTGGGAAGGTGGGGGCAACAGGCACCCTGTTTCCCAGAGTTGAGATATTTTGCAGTCTTTCTCAGGCATTCTTAAGGTAACCAATGCATGCTTAGCTGGAGCAAATGTCTAATCCTAAGCAAAACATCTTATATTGTGACAGAATCTAACCTATTGGTATAAATAAAGTGAGTAATTTGGATGAGCAGCCATTTTGCCATGTAGCCATTCTGCCTCTGCACCTTGCTTCTGTCTCCTTTTCATTTCTTTACAAACACCCCCTCTACATTTTGTTTTCTTTTCTCTCTTTCTTTCATAAAAACACTCACTTAAACACTCAAAACTCACATCATATTTTATATTTCTTTTACTAACAAATTATTTCTTTTTCCTAACAATTTGTATTTTAGAAAAAGAGAGTGAACTTTTAAAAAGAGAATTTATGCTGTGAACTTAAATGAATTTTATAACATTTTCAAATTTCAAAATTGCATACCATACCATTTATAAACATCAACATTAGAGTTTAATTTTATTATTTAATTTTAATCTGTAATAATATCATAATCTTCACAAATAATCATTCTCAATTAATGGATAACAATAAATTTCCTTAGAAAATATTACCTAGACATTAACATTCATGTTTTCCATCAAGAAAATGCTCAATCTTATGATATTTCTTAACTTAATTATTTATGAAAGTAAAACAATCCCTTTCCCAGAAAATGTGCTTCTGATAAACAACAGGAAAATATTTAAAATATAACTTTTGAATAGTATGCTTGAATTTTGGCTGAGAACAAATGACATAGTCTTTCTCACTGTTTTATAATATAAGTGGTTACAAAAAGAATCTTTGACAAAATTCAACATCACTCATAATGAAAGTCCTGTAGAAATTGTCATAGGAGGAACTTCTCTCTACATAATAAAAGCTATTTTATAAATACCCTGTAACCAACAGAATGAAATGGATCAAATTTTGTGACATATATGAATCAATATATCACAATGAATTCCTCCTCAATACAAAACTATAATGCACAATAAATAAATAAATATAAAGACCTGTAGAGTAGAGGAGTGGGATTAAGAGAAGAGAGGATTGGACAGGGAAAAAAAAAGTACTGGGGAAAATAAAACAAATTATGTTATAAGCATTTATGAATATGTCAAAATGAATACTGTTATTAGATGTAGTTAAAATACACTAATAAAATGATTTTTTAAAAAGTCTCCTAATGAAGAATTTTCCAAACTCAGATTGAATGCTGACAACTGGTAACACTTACCAGTGCTGATCTCAAATATGGATCCTGTGTAGACCCCCACTAATCACTTCACTAATTTATTATTACTCAAGAAAGGAATTATATACTAGTGAGTGACAAATGAATCTGTCAATAAAAGTTGCCAGTTTTTGTTTAATTATATTTATCTAATTTATTTAAATATTTTAAAATTAAGTGTAATTTAGTTTATGTCAAGCCTATACATCTTTACTCTCTATGTTTATGACAAAACATCAAATGTTTAGATTATTTTAGTAATGGAAGATAACATGAATCCTTTTTATATTCAAGATGTGCTTATCAGTGTTACTCTTTTTAAAGAGAATTAATAAAATAAGATAATTTTCAGTATGCTGAAATTTTACCCTCCACTTCCGGATTTGTTAATGCTGGTAATTCATTGCTGGGTAATTCTGAGCTTTCTTCATACTGTTATCAATATAAATATCTACCTGCCTGAAACTTGGGCTAGCTTCACAACTGAAGTCCTTTTAATTTCAATATAAGGAAATAAATAAAATTTAAAACACTTGGGTTGCTTAAACATAGTGAATTTGAAATATAAATTATATATATAATTATACAAAATTGTTTGTGTGTGTTCATACACACACATTATCTTAAACCATTGATGTCTTGAAGTGTGCTTCTCATCAAGAATATTCAAGTGTGTGCAATAAGATAAATTTAATTTTCAATAGTGATGACTAATTAATTATTAATCAGTACAAATTGTAAGCCACATTTATGCACAAATTTTTGCTCAATATATATATATATATATATATATATATATATATATATATATATATATATATATTCATGTCTCCTTGTGGATGTAAAAGTCATAAAATCTCAGACCCCTCATGTGTGGACACTGCATGAGCACCATGAATGTTGTCCTGGAGATGGCCCAATAAGGTTTTGAAAGCTGATCAGTGCATTTGTTTACAAGTTCTCTTATAGTGATATCAGTTTAGTAGTTTGAAGTCCACCATGATGGGATTATTAACACCATGAAATTGCAGATCCTACAAATTAAATATTTTATGTGGAAAGATATAGTAGTGTGCTAGTAAGTTAACAAATTAAATTTAATAAATGTTAGAGCAAATTCAATTGTTTATTTCAAAATGCCAATTATTAAAATTCTTTTTTTTCAAAGCCTTTTGACCTTTAGTAGAGTACAATAAAGGACAGATGGTTTTGGAAGTAATTTAATGAGAATAATATATTCTCTAAGGTATAAACAGCATCTGTTCTCATGATGAAAAGAAATCTGAATATCATATTTCTGCATATTTAATAACTTTTATTCACAATTCTAAAGTTTTCTGAGAAAATAATACATATAAACCCTTTATGCTTTAGTATTTTTTAAATAAAAATGAATGTTCAATAACTAGAAATCTGCTCTTTGATTACAGAATGCTCATTTTGCATCTCATTCATGTACTTTGTATAAAGTGCAAGTTCAACATAATGGCAAAAATCTTTCCAGGGAAATTTTTATTCTGTACTAGCTTATATTTCAAAATGTGACATAAAATTCACTTGACATATTAAATTTTTATGTTTTTTTTTAAATAGGGACAATTTTTAATCCTGAGAGAACCAACTAAATCTACTTATATTTTAATAATTACAATGTTAATATATTGGAGGATTTTTAAAATTCTGCTAGAGGCAACTATTATTAAATGGACTCAATTATGGTATTTTGGATTGCATAAAACTAAAATAATCATTTTCCTTTTAGGGTGAATATGCCCTGTCATCTAGTAGATGAAATGAGACAACTATTTATAGAATATCAGAACAAATGATAAATTATGTCGTTTTCTTCTAGTATGAAGAAGAAAAGTTTCATATTCTGTTTCGTGAGCACATACATGGAACAGTTTATTTTTAAAATGCTTTTTCTTGTCACAGATAAAGATTGACATCTTTGTAATTTGAGCCTGAATTTCCATAGTCCTTTAGCATAATAATGTATCATTAAATCATTGCCAGTGATGTAAACTTTGGTTCTCTTGGTTACTAAGTTCAAATCCTGAGGGAGTTATACAAATTCTCAGTTACATATTTTCTTCCAAGTTTCATTAGAATAGAACAGTGTGAGAAAATATGCTTCAGATATAAAACAAATGTGTGACACATTAAGTAGTAAGCATTAAATAACTTTAGCTTCATTATTTTTTTCTTTCCACTCATTATTTTTTCTTCATATTTATTCAATGAACAGAATCTACAATGACTGAGGTATTAGAATCCTTGTCATGGAGATCCTTATGGATGAGGTGAAATATAGTAAAGACTTTGATGTATTTTCATTTTTAGAAGCAACTGAGAAATTTAAATGAGGATTATTAAGTAGTTAAATTGCCTTCACACATGTATTTATTGTTAGTACTTTTCCATTCAGTGTTTTATACCTTCTATCTATTAAAATCTTTATAATTTAAAACACTTTCCCAGCCATGGAACTTGATGCTGGCTCCTCTCACTCCCTTCCATAGTTATGTGAATCCATACTTTGGGAAGAGAATCTATTACACTTAAATTAGTAATTTTAAAACTACTCTAAGATGTAGGACAGCAGGAAAGTTTCTAAAAACATGTTCCATGTGTTTTTCTTCTTCTAACAATCATTATAAATAAAAGGTGATTTGCCTGCATTTTGGTTAATTATCACTTGTATTCTAGATTTAATGTGTGATAGTAAACTTTAAATCATTGCAGCTTCAGATGAGGAGCAGTTTACTTCTATTTAAACAACTTTAGGATAAATACAATGAGCAGCTTTGCTCCATGTTAAAGAGCTCATGACTGCAATTCCATTTCCTGATTCCCTTCAATATGGAGTGGTATCTGACTGAGACATCGTCCTGACAAGCGGAAGGGTATAAATAGAGGAGAACAAGAACTAAGTTAGAATCATGATGATAAAAGTGATGAAGTTAATCAGTTAATTGAAGATTATCTAAAGAAAGAAATTTCACCCTCCATTAGCTTTAGTACACACAAACAGAGGAGATTACAGGACGCTGATGTATTTTCCCTAAACATGCTAGATTTTAACAGCATACTTTATTAGTTCACAGCACTTTCATGCACTAGCAAATTTTACCTGTCAACTTTTGAAAAGAGCTCAACATCCCCCAAAATTCAGAATATCCCTTTATTATAATACACAATTAGTAATTTTAGAAAAATAATTGAGAGAGTCTGATATGATTGCCTCTGTTCTTCCAAATCATATTGCAGAATTAATATTAAAAAACATTTATTATGGTTAAATTCAAAGTATGAATAAACATATCTACTTAATTCTATGTTATTCAGTAATTTAATTGTAAGGTAATAAATCTATTTGAATTTGAATATTCAAGGATTAGTCTCTGAAAAAGAAATTAATGGACATTGTAGTTGCTTAGTATTTTATAATTTGTTTGTTCATATATGTTGGTAGTCACCACAGCATCTGATGCTCCACAAAGTGGATGGTTCTAAATATTATTACTGTCTCCCAATCTTAAGGGAAGACAAAGAGTCAGTCTTTCAATAGATAGAATAAATTTTTCCAAAAAACTATAATTAAATATTAAAGAGAAAAAAACATTTTAATTGTAAGAACCAAACAACTTTTCACTCCTATGTAAGTGTATTAATTCAAGTAAAATATCATTTACTCACTAATTAACAGTAATAAAAATTTATTATTAAATCAACTCATATTATTTGAAAAGTTGTAAGCAATATTATTAGATATTTAAAGACAATTGAGAATACTTTGGCTGTTTGGTGAACATCCAAGTTTTCAATGAATTAAGAAAAGGAGATCAGAAACATATGGTTATAATTATTACATTTGTGCATAATAATTTTCCTCTGAAAAGAAAACCTGCAGAATATAAGACGTAATTGGAAACTCTAAGGCAAGAAACTTTTACTATTCCTATGTACCCAAATCATTGCCCATGTCAGATGAAACCAAGAAACTGAGCATTTATGAGAGAAAAGTTTCTGCCATACTTTCAAGAATTTTTATTTCACAGAGATAATCATAGGTTTAATTCCTCTACTATTACTGTGATGCTTAAAATGTATCACCAAGGTTACCTATTCATTTGTAAACTGACCTAAAGGGAAATCTGTAAGTTTACAATAAACAGTAGGAAATGTGTTTGTTTTCTGGTGTTCAGCAGTTCAATCTTAGAATCTATCTATTCAAATTGAACCTTGAACCTAGGAACTTGTCTTTGATCACAATGTTATTTTTACCACCGAGATGTCAAAAGAGGAAAGTTGAGAATTACTGTCGTATAATATTATAATGGAGAAGGAAAAAAAATATAAATTCACAGAAATTACACTTACTTGTAATAAAACTTCAGTAGTTACATAGAATGTAAGTAAATATTATTTTGATAAAATTCATATCACATTCATGTGATAAATATTGACTTTCTGTATTACTATATAAGAAAATGCATATATTTAATTAATAAAATGTGGAAAATCAAATCTTTCATAATATATATCAATATTTAGTTCTGATTTTTGTCATGCACAATCATCATTATGCTATCATAACATCTAGAATGCAATTAAAGATTACATAATAACACTATAGAATAGTAAAAAAAGAAAAAAAAATTGGCAATTAACAATGACAGCAACATTAATGATATTTTTACTGTTCTAGTTATAGGAAGTTAATATTTCAGTAATTTAAAAAATGGGTTTGTGTATTTAGTTAGTAGCAATGAATTTAAATAAAATATATATCTGTCACTATACATTATTTCACTATAGGTTAATCCACAATGGATTTGAACTAAAGCCATTTTTAGAAAAATGAACTTAAGTATATGAAGAAATACCACATTTTTTAAACTTCTTCTAAGTGTAGAAAAGTGAACACCACAACATTTTCAGAAAATTTCAAAACATTTTTTTTCTAAGTAACCACAGGCTCTATTACCTAAATGTAGTTAAGTTCAAATTAGTATATTTTTCTCAGAATGAGGATGCAAGATTTTTTCTAATGTTATTTTTTAAAAAACAACAAGTCAATTAATTTCCTTTTCAAAAATATAACTATGATAGAAATTAACTTTGGAAATCTTTTGACTGTTCAAATTATATTTTTTTTACAATTAAACAAACAGCTAGTCCAGTGCCTTATGCCTGTAATCTCAGAGACTCAGAATTCTGCAGCAAGAGGATCACAAGTTTGAGGCCAACCTGGGCAACTTATTGTTACCGTGTCTCAAAATAGAAAATAGAAAGGACTGGGATGAACTTCAGTGGAGAAACTCAATGGTATGAGATTCAGTTCCTAGTAACAAGTGCCCCACCACCAAAAAAAAAGAAGATACAAATTATTTCTTTCATGAGTGATAATAATGGCATTACTGAAGTAAAAACTAAGCACTACATCTATTTCAGTTGAAAAAAAAAGAACAAAAAACAAAAACAAAACTAAAGCAAACCCTTTCTTGGCACTTAAATATGACCCCTTTTTTATTTTTTTAACTTTTTAACTGACTAACTGGTAAGAAGGAAATTCTAACATTTTATTACTTTTTCCTCAACTCATATGCTTTCCATTTGTTTCATATGCATTCTAAAACATTAGGTTTAAGATCTAAAATAAAACTTGAAGTTCTTTGTTAATGCACTATGATGAATTTTTTTTTATTTTCATACAAAATAATATATGAATATTTGAGAATATATATTTATATCAGTATTCTGAGGCTTAGTTTAAATAAACATATTTAAAATTATCCTCAGAATTTATACTAATACATAAAGTGCATAATTACTTTTTATAGTTGTAAATATTTTATGTACATATTATTATTTAGAGGCACTAAAAAAACCTCTTTTCTCCTCTCAAAACATTGTGCTTTCAAAGATATTTTCATACTTATGTTTCCTCCTGGAAGCTTATTTTAAAGTACAATAGAAAAATTTGCAGTAAAATTATAGTCAAAAGTCTCTGTGTAAGAAAATAGTTATATCATTTGCATACATAACTTCTAGAAATTGTTCCAAAAATACTTCTACAAATAAAAAAGGATTTACTATAAATTATAGGTGATGTGCAGATTGTAATGCTTGTGATGATTATTTCATTGCTTTGTAATTTTATAAGGAATATATTCAAAATTAAATATAGTTTATCCCAACGTTACTTGTGATTATACAAACCTTAGGAGAATTCTTTAATGTTACTTAACTTCTCTAAAGCCTGCTTTCTGGCTTTCTCGATATAAATTGATTATGACAATGTTGATTTTCAATTCTGAAGTATAATTATCAGAATGGAATCAAATAATATGTCATTGTCAAATCCATGTATAAATATTTAAAAAGTTTAACTAGTCTCATTTTAAATGATCAGAAGAAGTCAAATGTGAGAAGACTTGTGAATTCCTAAAACACTCCACTGTTAGGTTGATGTACTTATTTAACTGTATTGTACTATTTCTTGAATTTCTGTATTTAAAATTATAATTTCAGTTTAATTAACTACTTCATATTCTTTCCTAGACTTTTTGTTTTCTATATTCTTGAAAATTTGGATTATCAATTATTATTTTTTGTATTTGCGATAACAAAATATTTTCTCCTAATTATTTTATCTAATTTTTGCTTTGGCAACATTTTTATATATTAAAATGTCAATGTTATTTTTATTAATCTTACCATATTTATTAAAAGTCATTGTAAAACACATGTACACAATCACATATGCTCATAGGCATATATAGTAAATGTGGAGAAGGAATCTAATGAAAGTGTGCTTATTTTATAAAATGTAATACCTTACAGTTCATTCCAATCTTTTTTTTAAATCTGCTTACAAGTACAAAATTATTTATTATTTCAAAATAATCATGGTTTGAAAATCTGACACATGGTTTCGAATAGATTATTTGAAATATGTAATTTTTTGTCTATCTTAGAAATTGTTTTTTGTTTTTTTGTTTGGGTGTGAGAAAATTAATAAAAAAAATCAAGTGGCCCTGGCATTACCAGGCAAGAGTTTTCTTCTTAGTACTTATATTTATGGCTCAAACTGCATTTTTAAATGACTTGACATGGTAAGAACAACAACAACAACGAAACATCACTTTCATTAACTAATTATTTAAATTATGATGTAATTTTTAAAGCTAAATGGACATTAGACATTAGTTTATACCTTCACCACCCATGAAAACTCTCTTCTTTTGAAATCCTGCTGAAAGGAACTGCCTTCTAATCAAGTTCATTAGGCTGTGGAACTAATTTGTGCATTCATTTCCTACTATTTAAAGTATCACTCTTTTTTCTCCAATGTTTTATTTTAAGCTCAGTCAGCTGTATTGCAGTACTCCTGTTTTACTTTACATTTGAAAATATACTGATCATTATGCTTGAATAAAAAGGAATGCATGAGAGATAAATGTCTTCATTTAAATGTTTTTTTCATAGTATATTAAACAGGTAAAGGTAAGGCATCAACATAGTGCTGTAGCTGTATATAGCATTCACATTCATATAAAGTTATTTGGATGACAAAGCAATGAAAGGAGGCTGAAAAAGAATTGGAAAGGCAAAATGTAAAAGTACAACATGACAGACTTTCAGGATATGTTTTGGTTTCTACTGATCCTAAGTCAAGTATTACAAATTTATAATAATCAAACATCACTAATGATTTCAGAAAAGTGTTTTAAATCATTTTTCAAAATTTTGTTTTCTTTTATTATTTGGATTTCTATTTCAAATACCCAGATCATATACAAAATTATACAAATAGGATTATTCATGAGTAGCTGGGATTAGCCAAAAGTATCACCATATCCTGCTCTGAGGCCACCCTCAGAAACTTAATAAGACCCTGTCTCAAACAAAAGAGATAGCAATATAGCAGAGCGGTAGGGAAATTCTGGGTTGAATCTCCAGTACCACACACAAACACACACACACACACACACACACACACACACAAGATCTTACTTAAAATAAGTTTGTGGATGCTAAAAATTAATAAAGAATACCCCGAGAGTTGAGCAAAATGATCGAATTGTTTTCAGTGGAGAAAGAAGTCAAATTATTAAATGTTGTTGGAAAAACAGCAAAATGAGAAGAAAGCAGGAATGTCTTCAAGATATTTAGTAGAACAAAATGGAAGAAAAAGTTGTTAATAAGAACAAACTATTATTCAAACATTAATTCACCAGAATTGAAAATATATATGGTATTTTTTCCTATCGCTCTTATCAAGTAAAGCACTTGAAGGATTAACTGTTTCCCCATGAAGGTAATGTGTGAAGTTTCAACAAAGATAAGCCATATATATTGATACCTTTAATTGCACAGCTAAGATTAAAAAAAAATGATCTAAAATTGACCGAATAGAATGTGTAGTGTGTGTGTATTGATATGAGTGCATGCATGAATATGTGTGTTTTGTCTCAGATGATCTTAAATGATGAAAGGAAATCCTGAACAAAGAAAAATAGAAAAGAGATCAGAAAATAAGCCTCATCCTTTCTGTAATACTTTGGAAATCATAAGTAATCATTTGAATATGAAAATAAATAAAAAAGTTATAAGCACAGTAAAAGACAAGGAAAACACCAAGAATTAGAATCTCTTTTTACTGAAATCAAGTGGTGGAAGAGAGACAATGGAAGAAGAAGAAAGAGAAAAAAACTAAGAACAAAACAAAGAAGAAAAATACATACCGAAGAACATCATAGATCATGTCAGAGGCCTATGAGAACAAACTCAGGTTCAATGATTTACTAGAAGCACAGAAAGCACACCAAAACTCTGTTGTATCATTGGTTATAATTTATTACATCAAAAAGGTACAGATTAAAATCAGCCAAGACAAGGTGAACAGAGTACAGGGAGTCACTAAACCTGAGCTTGTAGTTGTTCCATCTCTCTGGATATATGCATACATCACTTAATTCTATCAGCAATGAAGCAATGATGTAATACAGTAATCCTCCCATATCCATGAGAGTTATGTTCCAAGACCGGTAGTGGATTCCTGAAATCAAAGACAGTCCTGAGTTCCAACTATTAGCATTTTGATTCTTCTATGATCAATCTGAAAACCTAGACGTATGTTCATAAGACTAACAGGTAGTTGGTTGATACAGTGGAGATACGCTGTCAGAGGAATAATTCCTGTCACATGTGGAACAAAGTACCATGTAGCAAGATTTCATTATAGTACTCAGAACAATATATGATTCAGAATTTATAAATAGTTTAAATCTAGAATATTCCACTAATATTTTTGGAATATGGCTGAATGCAGAAAACTGAAATTATGAACAGAAATAAGAAGTAAAGGGCATTATATTGTCAACTGTGTAAGATATTATTCATATCTAACGATAGTTTTGGAGATCAGCCCAGAAACATGGAGTGCTCACATAACTGGCCTTAACTATTCAATATCAAGGTTTCTGTCCTGGACCACAAATCAACATGACACAGCATGCCCCAGAAGCCCAGAGGAAAAATCTTTTACCTTAACTCACATTATTGTCATAACCTATTTTACTTGGTTCAAGATCCAAGGTATCTGATGATACTCTTCAAAGACTTTTTTTTTTTTTTTTTAGAAAGAGAGAGAGAGAGAGAGAGAGAATTTTTTAACATTTATTTTTTAGTTTTTGGTGGACACAACATCTTTATTTTATTTTTATGTGGTGCTGAGGATGGAACCCAGCGCCCCGTGCATGGCTGGAGAGTACGCTACCGCTTGAGCCACATCCCCAGCCCCATTCAAAGACATTTTTATGAAACAAAATATCCCAGGAGTTTACAGACTATCTTCTAGAAATTTGTCAAAGGTAAGTAATTTCTTCAGAAATATACAGAATATGAGCACCATGAAATCTACTGAGCTAGCCATTTATTCTAACATATATATATATACATGTATGTAAGTATGTATATATTCTTACATATGTACATACATAATTATACATAAATCAGTATATATGTATAGACACATACATGTGATTTTCTTTATATATTTTAGTTGTTGCTTGCAGAAACAACTTAATATAAAATTATTATACATCAAAGACAAAAATAAATGCCACTTCAACAAATATATGGGTTTATAAAAAATTATAAGGAAAACTGACACATATTTTAGTATTATAAAAAAGTTTAAAGTAAATGTATAGCATGAATAAAATTAACAAGGTAATTATTTGAAATAAATTAAGTCAATTGACTATTAGATAATCACAAAACAAATTAATACATTTTTGTAAAATATAAAAATAGTGACCAAACTATTAATAAAAAATCACATTACTAGTTTATTTAACTATATTGGCACATTTTAAAATTGGATAAAATAAATAATTTTCTAGAAGAATATATAAAACAACTTTAGATGGTCTTACTTACAATAAGAACATAGCCAGTTTTTCAAAAAACTGACTTCTTCTAGGTCTAGGTGGTGTCCTTGAATCTTTAACTATTTAAAGATCCAAGAATTTTTACACTATATTAACACTTCCACAAGAGATAAAGAGAAAAACTTTAACTTGAGTTGTAGGTCAAGTATAACACTTTTGCTAAAACCTGAAAAAAAAAAATTGTCTTCTAAAGGAAGCAACTGCATATCCACCTCAAAAATGTATATCAATTCAAAATCCATAAAGTATTAACAAACAGATCAGACTATTAAAATATGGCTAAGTCAGATTGTCTAAGAAATACAAAATGGGTTCAACAGGGGAAAGTGACTAACAGTTACTAATCATATAATAAACCTAATTAGATAAACAATATAATCACCTTCACAAACAATGAAAAAACACTTGACAGAATTCAGGTAATATTAGATAAAGACATTTTAAAAATCAAGAAGAACATATTTAATGAGGTGACACTAGTCTCATCCCAAAATTTGACATAAAACATAAAATGAAGAAACAATTAAACACCCGAAACTCATCTACTAAATTCAGTACCGAAATAATAGAAGCTGGGCATTTTGTTTACTATTTATCTTTCTCCTGGAAACGTTAGCTATATTGTACAAGTGGGAAAAAAATAGAAATTTAATAATTTGAAAACACATGTAAAAATAGCAAGTCACCATAGATATGATTACAAGGTATAATGGTCTTCAGAATCAAGTCACAACTAAAATAAACAATAAGAGAATATAATAAACTGGTAGAGTAAAATTAATTTACAAAGTACTGTTCAACTTAAATGTGTTTTAGTGTGAATTTTTATTTATTTATAATTATATGTTCATATATATGTATATGTACATATGTTTGTATGTTTATATATATGTGTATATATATAAACATATATATATGTACATATATATATACACATATATATAAACCATACACATGTACATATGTCAAAATACCTAATATAAGAAAGGACATATTTTACAATTTAAAAAAAAATGTAAGAAAAATAACAAAATTTATACATTGTATTTGTTTAGAAAAACTACAATATGCAAGTAAAGAATTAAAAAATACAAATTGCATTTATATTAGAATGATGTTTTAAATAACACTGTAATAATTTGCTCCATTTTTTGACTCAGGATTTAAATTTAAAGGAAAGAATATCTAACTTACTGATGCAATTTAATTGCAGTATCTTCTCCCTGGGTGAACAATATTCACCCTAAAATGTTTGTGAGTTCTCACCCTCTCTTCCCACCCCCTAATGTGATACATCTGCTTTAGAAATAGCAAAAAGGAACCAAAGCTTGCATTTGGAAAACAGCAGGAATAGAGGTTCATTTGTTATTGCACAAAGGTTTATGTCAGGCAAACAAAAAGAATGCTAACCTCCTCTGGTGGACAGTAACGCCTACATCTGAAAGCTTCTACAGTTGGTCTCATGCATTGAAAAAAACTCTCACAGTGAGAATATTCACCACAGAATGGCAATGTGACAACTGGGTGTGTTTAATGCCATTTATCTTTTAAAAAGTCTAAAAATTGCCCAAACAGCTCTAATAAACGGAATTTCTTCCTGCTTACTTTTTTCTTTATTTTTTTTTTGTATTTAATAAAAATATTACCCAGAAAGTAATGCTACTTGTATGCTTTTTTATTCAGAAAAGTCTGTAAAACTAAGTATAATTTAATTATGACACAAAATAATCCATGGATCATATAAAATATCTTAAATTAATCTAGTACTAATTTTACTCTTACAATCTTCAACTAAGTTTGTATTAATGAAACTTGATTCTGTAATCTACATTATTCAAGTTTGAGCACAAGGAGTCAAACTGCTTTTTTTCAATATATGTAAAAGCCAACATTTTTGTTAATATGATTCAGTGTTAAAACCAGATACAGCATAAAGTACAATATAATAAATGTTGAAACCAAACTGCCTAGTTTAAATCATGGATAATCAAGATTAAATTGTGCAACTTCAGGCAAATTACTGAACTCAATATAATTAGTGTTATGATTTAGATATGAGGTTTCCCTCAAAGGGTCTTGTGTGAGACAATGCAAGAATTTTCAGTGGTAAGATTATTAGGTTATGAGAGTTGTGGATTTATCCACTGATATGGATTTACAGGGTGGTAGCTATAGGAAGAGGAAGAGTGTGGCTACAGGCAAGTCACTGAGGGAGTGCTTTGGGGTTTATATTTTGTTTATATTTTGTGAATGGAGCTCTCTTTCTGCTGCCTGATTGGTAACCTCTGCAATATTCTTCCATCATGATGCTCTGCTCCATCTTAGGCCCAGAGATATAGAGTTGGCCATGAAATGGACTGGAAACCTCTGAAGCCATGAGCTCCAAATAAACTTTTGACCTCTAATTGTTCTTGTTGAGCCTTTTGGTCATGGGTATGAAAAAGCTGAGTAAAACACTTGATTTCTTGGACTGTTGAATGAGAACAATAGAAATAACCGTCACAGAACTCTGGATTTAATCCCTAGCACTGGATGAATATGTAAATGCATAGTTTTGTTCATTTTGTGCTATTTAATTAACACTTGACAACCATAAGAAACTTTACAATATATCTTTCGATTTGTTGAATTATCATAAGTGTGCTCCTAATATGCTGGTAATAAACCATATCAATCTTTGATAGACTTAATTTAAAAGAATATAAACACTTTATCTATCAATTCAATGTCAAAAAGATTAGAGTTACCTTAACAGTTTTCTTCTTTTTTTCTGCCCCTGGTAATTATAATTTACTCCCATTTTCTAGTATTTGACATTTTTTAGAAAAAAAAAATGATGAATTTTTAGAAAAAATGAAATGGTGCAGTGTTTTTCTTTCTGTGACTGGCTAATTTTACTTAGCATAATATCTTACAGCTTCATAGTTTCAAATACAAGTATCTCCTTTATAAAAAGCAATAATGATATTCCATTGTGATCTATTCCAGATATCACAAATTTTGTTATTCATTCATCCATCAGTTGACACTTAGGTTGTTTCCATACTGTGACTATCATGAATGATGTCCCAATGAATAAAGCATAGATTTCTCGCTAAATTGCTGATTCCATATCTTTTTGGCATATACTTATGGAATGGATATCAGGGAGATATAGGGTAAGCAGCATAAAAACTTGTGGTTATACAGGATATGTAAGTCTATATATCTAATATAGTTCACTGAAATTAGAGTTCAGATCTGAAATATCCCATAAAGATCCATATGTTGAAGGTTTGATTTCCAGCCAGGGGTACCCTTAGAAGGTGGTAGAACCTTTAGAAGACAGGGCTAGGATAAGGAAGTTAGGTCATTTAAAGTATGCTCTAGGAGATATAGGGACTGTGGTCTTTCCTCTCTCTCTTTGCTTCCCAGCCACCATGATATGAACAGGTCTTCTCTGCTGTCCTCTCACCAGTACTCTGCTGCCATAGGCCCAAAGCACCTGAACTGAATCTTCTGAAACCATGAGGCCAAATAAAATTTTCCTCCTCATAAATCAGCTTATTTCAGGTATTCATTA